>NC_056733.1:513628503-513783503 GCF_019279795.1 Protopterus annectens | reverse complement strand
ACGGAGAAAGCAAGATCTCCGTTGCGTTTTACTGTTTCGCTATGTTAAATGGGTTTAACATAGCGAGACAGCTTTAAAATAAGCAACGGAGACGTTGCTTATTTTAAAGCTGTCTCGCTATGTTAAACCCATTTAACATAGCGAAACAGTAAAAAGCAATGGAGATCTTACTTTCTCCGTTGCTTTTGGCCACAGCTCTGATGTACTGCGTAGGCATGCGCAGTACATCTGAACTGCCGCGGATACCAGCCAGCTGCGGAAGGGCAGCAAAGAGGCATTATACAATGCCATTATTTAAGAAAAGTAATTATTTCTTTTCTTAAATAATGTCATAGTATAATAGCAATAACCCACGCCTGGGTGTGGGTAATGCGGGATTTACCCACGGTAAATCCCGCATTACCCACACTCAGGCATGGGTTATTGCTATATTATGATCTCATCTGTTCTCCATAGATAAAATTTATCTAGGTGCCCTAAAAATATCATTAGGCAAATATGCAGACCTTACAAAAACTGCTTGTGAGATACATTCAAAGGATGACTTTATAATGCCACAGGAAGAACTGTAAACACTGTAAGAAAGGTCAAAGGTGCATGACAATGAACTAAACATGAGTAAAACAATATCTGATTGTTTGGTAAAATATCATACAGAAGGTAGAAAATTACAGAGCCGAGGCAGTGTAGTTGAGATAAAATAGCTTTGAAATGTATGTACAAAGATACTATACACAAGTGGTTAATTAGACTATCATTTTGCCTATTAAAATTCTCAAAGTATTAGACACATAACTATTAATGGCAGTCTGTATTCCTTAACCTTTAAAATGCAAATAGATGATATATGCAAGAGGTCAGCTTGACAGTTATTATTATTATTAAGATTCATAAGGCCTGACTAAGGTCACTAGACCCAAAGGTAATAACTGTTCTCTTTAATGCCATAGTGTGTACTGCACTAGAATACCTTAGATTAGTATAGTATCTATACAAAACTAAAGATGTAAAAAGCCAGACAAAAATCAAAACACATTTCACTAAGAAGATATCATGCCTGAGGAATCATTTCTATAAACAAGGCTAAGAATGTTAAATCAGTCCAGTCTCTTCAACAGATGAGGGATGGAAAACTGTTCTAGTACATAAAGCAAATAGAGATGAGACACTTTCACAGAATTAGGAGTAATAGTAGTTTCCTTGAGCACACATCTTAGGAACTGTTTTCTAAAATTGCAAATTCTGCAATACAAGACAGCCTAAGAAAACAGCAGAGATGCAGGGGAGTTAAGCAGATAAAACTTGCTGGAAACAGAAATGAGATATGTCAAATTATATATTTTATTTTAATTATTATTAATTTAATTTAATTTAATTTAATTATTAATATATTATTTTAATTATATGCAGTCAACAATTTATCAGACAAGGAAATGTAAACTAAGGTTTTTATCTTGGCAGCCACTTGGGCCTTCACATGACCTTCACCTGTACAAATGAGTTATAACTGCATGAAAATCAATAGTGAACTAACTTCTGCTTCTGTTAAAAATACTGCTTAAAACTGCAGCATTTCTTCAGGGAAAAGCCTCAGCAGTGTAAGTTTACATGACTACATCAGAGATGAACGTACAGAAGTATGAAAATGCATGCAGCTAAATGCAAGAACGTTATATATAAAGCTCATGATAAGCAAATAATTTCTGTGTTCTCAGTCAATTTGCAATGAAATCCTGAGGTTGGCACAACAGAGAAATCAATATTCAAAATCTGCATACCAGTCTGTATTTGTAATGAAAATACTACCTGCTGATAATGTGGTTCACAAAAGCAGCAATTTGCATTCATATAAACACCAGGAATGGTAAAACTGAACTTGTGGGCAAAAAATTTATTGCTGTGGGAATAGAACCCATAGCCTTCTGATATTCCTAACAAGAAAGGTGAATGTGCTATCTGCTGAACCATGGACACTGCTGAAGCTGCAAAGGGAAACTATATGATTGTTTCAGCAGGTAGCACACTCACGTTTGATTATAGAAATTATTAAATAAAGTAACAGATGTCATTCTGATTGCTTATAAACACTTTTCAGATTTCTAACACTCAAGGTGCAGATGCAAAATTTCACAGTTGTACTTCTTAATTCCAACAGGCTAGGACTCATCACTTTACCATCTAACTATCCAAATACAAACAGAAGAATGACATTTCTGACACCTATATACCATAAGGTTCGGAAGGCAAATTATGCTACCAATAACTTTTAAAAAATGTTACAGATACTTAACAGGATGAGTTAATTGCAAGTAGTCACACCCAGCATATCCAGTGATTCTGGTTTGTTGCCACACTGTGACACAGCTAAAAACCTGTTCCTTTCTCTGTGTGTAAAGGATGGCCACAGTGAAGACAGTAGTAAAAGTAGAGGATTCTGATAAATTAATGGTTACTACAGCTTCACAAGTAGCATAACCAAGAAGGATTACTGCTGTAGTGCAGATGGGTTTAGTTTGGCTTATTGTACTGTCTGCATAAGAACTAGATAGTTACAAGCATTACAGTATATGCTATCAGCTTTAAATTAAGAGTTGTGTGTCAACCATATTAAAAAACAAACATTATAAATATTTTGCTAGGAATTTATGTCTCAAGTCAGGATGGACTTCTGTATGTGCATATATTTTACCTAATGCAGTTGCTCTCTATAATGATTATGTTTAAGATTGCTAAATTATATGCAATTTCTGAGACTATGTTTAATGTTTTTCCCCAGGCTTAAAGTGTCTACCTAGCATGTGCCAGGTAGAATGAGGTGCACCAAACATTCGTGCATGAAGCGTTCACTTCTAGGTTGTATCTTTCCATTTCCCTGCTACTTCTTTTCAAACCTCAGTACCAATACAGTTTTTTCATGAACTTGTGTTGGCATAATGCTTAAGATGATTGCTTCACTGATATGCAGCACAGGATTTTGCTATCACTTCAAAAAAAAGCATATTGGCTAAGGTTAAAATGTCCCACAAGGGCAGCTAGCCAAGTACATGCCTATGAACTTATGAGCACAGAAAGTACCCACCATATGACACTATATTGTCTGCTATCCTTCCTTACATGTTCATTATTCCTGCTGCCTAAGTGACATTTTGGCTGTCTGCCAAGGTAAGCCTATATGGGTCAGTTTTTGAAAGCTCAGACCCTTGCCCCCGTCTCTTCCTGTGACTGACTGAACATATTGTCAGAAGGAAGCCTACAGCTGTCACAAAAAGTGTGTTCAGTCTTTTTCTGACTCTTCACAGGATCCATTGTTGATTTTTTTACAGCTTACTGTTCTGATAGCCCCATTTGAAAACCCCCTTCCTTTTGTTTCATTAATAGATGTATTATTCTCTTTCTATTTTTATATTTATTTGAAGGAATATATTTATTTTAATATTTCATTTCTTTCTGCATTTACAGTCATTCCTGTGGGAATTCCTGCTTGTACCAGTGTTTATTTGACTTCTGTGTACAATGTTTGTTTTCAGTATTTGTCTCAAAAGTGCAGTGTGTATGTGTGCTGTTAGACTAGAGGACTGACTTTACTGTTATTCTGCTTTTTTTTATGTTTTGACAGAAAAATATTGCAGAACATGAAATTTTCAGCATTCGTACATTATTTGCTATATGTGTATGACTCGGCTCTGTATGTTTTTAATATCAGATCACACTTTTACCTGAATGAATAAAGTTATTTGAATATTCTGTGGATATTTTACTCTTCTGACAAGAACATTTAGTTTACGTTGCTATTAAACATTATTTTGTGGCAGTTTAATATGGTTAAAGTGTGTGGAGCTAAGTTTTAGCACTGGTTTGTCACATTTGTTGCTTTGATGTTTGGACTTTGCATACTGGAAAATATTTAACTTCTGTCAGTTGTAAAAGAATTATGTACACATTTCAAACTGTTCTTTTTTTCCGATAATAGCACAGTATTGCAGGGATTCATTGTGTGGGGACATACTTATTACTTGAAACTTTAAGTGCTTATTGTGATACATTATCCAGTACTATCAGTTTATTATTCTGGCAAGTGTTCTCTGCTGTGACTTGATGGATCCTAACTCTGGTACTCCCCCCCATCAAATCTGGTTGCACCTAAAAAATATGCCTCAAGCCATGGCTAGTGATTCTGTCCAGGCCACTGCTTGGCCCTCAGACTGCTTACCTTTTGCCCCATTACCCTGCAGTGTAGCTTTGCCGGCCATTTTAGAACAGCATTTAAACACTTTCCAGGGCTATTTCAGTACCTAGCATAGATATGGGAGAACCAAATCCTTTAGGTGCAGAAGTAGTCTGGGATTAGAGACCCCATGTCAGACCTAATAATCTGCCTTCAGATATTTTAGCTAGTGGTGAAGTTCACAAGAAAAAGAAACAAAAGCTTCATCATACATCTGATAATCAGATTATAGCGGTTTATAAGACTGATGTGGTTGTGTGTGTTCTGCAGACAGCTAATTCTGGTGATTGTGCTTCCATATGTGGCTCTAGTACTATTCTAGCTAGAGACCTTTTCTGTCTATACAGAGACTGGCAGGGTATATAACCTTATGTAAGATGCTCAGTTCTATGGCTATCACCTCTCTTGTATTGGCCTTGGAAAATGTTTATAAAGCTGCCTGCAGGATACTAGTATCTAGTCCAGCAGTCCTTAGAAAGGATCAGAGAAAATTTTGTCTTCCTGGATATAGCAGTTCTCTTTTTTCATTTGACTGCTGATCCTGCTATGGTCTCCCTAGCTAGCCACTCAAATAAAGTACCTGGATTCATCTAATCCAACAGCCACTGTTAAAGAGGGAAAATGGTTAGATCTTCAGGGCAAATTATGTCTCTTTCTAGTATCTAGCCTTTACAATGTTAAATTATCAAGATTATATGGGGAAACTTATTTTACAGTGTTCATACAGTTTGTATGACTCTGCTGCATCCCTAGCTGAAGGATAAAAATTTTATATGAACGAAATTATTTCTAATTTGACTCAGGTTTTGAAACATACTTGAGAGGTGTGCCTGAATGTGCCGATATAATTTCAAGAACTGCTTCTTCTGTTGTATTAAGACAGTATTATTGGTTATGTAATCAGACCTTCTCTGATGATTTAAAAGCTGAAATTCTGAATGCACCTTTAAGTTCTGAACTCGTGTTTGGGCCCTGTGTTACACAGATTCTCAAACAGTGGGATGGTATAAGCAAATTAAAGCACTGAGTAACTAGGATGTTTCATATACCCAAATTCTCCTTAAACAAAGCATCTTCCTTCAAAGGGAAGAACAAACAAAAATTCCAGCCAAACAAAAGTTAGGGATCCAAAAGGAAATGTCATGAGAATAATTATTCCCATTTCTCCCTGAGCTTCAGACTGAACCTTCAAAAGTCCTTCCTCACACCCTCTCAATGAATTTTTTCCTGGAGTGTTATATAGACACATTAAATAGAATGCTCTTCCTGCCAGAAGACAAAGTTCTGACTTATTAGGGCATTTTCTTGGATTTTTCTCTTCTAGACATGTCCTCAACAAGAAATTTCTTTAACATTTTTGGTCTCATGGCATCTGTGATCCTCATGATATGACTAGCCAGACCACACACGAGAAAAATTCAATTGCACTTGAAATATTTTTGGACCTACCACCTTCATCCTTTGGATTTTCAGGTACCAGTACAAGGAACTGCAGAGTGGATCCCCCTTCTTCATCTCTTTTTGTGGTCACACAATTTCTCAAAGGGGTGCTGTTTATGTGACCCCCCTTGAAAATAAATTCCTCCTCCCTGGGATCTCAACTTTGTTCTTCAACAATTGATCTTACCTCCTTTTAAACATGCCTCGCAGGCTGATTTACAATTCATTACTTGGAAGGCTGTTTTACTCATTATTCTTACATCTGCAAGGTGAGTCTCTAAGCTGCAAGCTCTCATGGTGGATCAAGTCTGTCTGATTTGTCACAGGGAAAGGGTTGTGTTACACACTAATCCATCTTTCATGCCGAAAGTTGTTTCTGAATTTACCTTGAATCAAGCCATAAATCTCCCAGTATTCTATCATGATCCAAAAAAAAAAAAGTGAGAAAAGATTATACATGTCATGGATGTGCACAGGCAGCTCAGGTACTACCTTGGCAGAATAAAGCCTTTTAGGAATGCTAAACAGCTGTTGGTCTCCTATATGGAAGCTAAGAAAAGTGAACCGGTCTCTAAGCAAACTACTGCATAATTGTTGTCCTCTGCTATTGTTTTCTGTTATTTCCACCATGGTAAATCTTTTTCAGGCAAGGTTAAGGCTCACTCAACAATGGCCTTATCCTCTTTGATGGCATATTATAAAGGGGTAGACTCTAGATGCATTCTAGAGTCAGCAAATGGTCCTCTGTTCATTCCTTCACAAAGTACTACAAACTGAATTCCTTTTCAAGGTCCAGAGCATGCTTTACTAGGGCCATTCTCCAGGGGCACCTGGATCCTTATTCTTCAATCTCCCAGGTAGGGAAAGATTTGGGGATCTACCCAAAATGCCACTGAAGCAGTGGGAATGATGAGCATAGTACAGTTGCATAAGTTCTATTTACCTATAACAGTAGATGTTTGAATATCCCACTGTCTCAGTAAGAGCACTCATACCATCCCCCCCAGATTGTGTATAATTCAGGTGGGTTTCAACCTCTGATTTGCTTGTTGTGGGATTTAGATTTTACATGATACTGTGATTGGTAGCGAATTTACTGTAGTTAGATGATTCTGGCTTCAGGTACTTCTCTCCTTTCGGGAAGTGAAAAAGCATGACTACTCACTTCCTGTGACAGCCATAGGCTTCCCTCTCAAGATACGCTCAGCCAATTGGCTGTCCAGGAATTCAGAAGGAGGGGCGTATGAGTGTTTGAAAGCTGGTCAGTACTGGGTTACCTTGGCAGACAATCCAAAATGCTACTGAGGCAGTGAGGAATTCAAACATCTTCTTTTACAGGTAATTAAGACTTATACAGATGTACTTTTCTTTTCTTTAAACTCAACTGTATTTGGTCACCTACAGTACAGCTGCCCTTGTATGACATTATTCACACCCCTACTTCCAATACTGCACTACTCTCTTATTTCAGCTTTGTGTGTCTCATTTCTTTTATGTGTACTTTAAACACAACTAATTTAAGGTTACATCTTGGACAAAGCTGTTGTACACTTACCTAAGCTGTAGCTAACCTCTTTTCTCATTGTGTTTGCTCCTCTCCAGAGATTAGCATTTTTTTAACTGGGCCTGAACAGGTCACTGTACATAAGTCAGATCAAAGCCCAGCAGGAAACACAACATATACACTTAAGTAAAGACCAATTTTGGAATGCCCCTCACTTGTATTCAGAGACATCTCTAACACAGTGTCATGATTTCCATAATCACTTACCTACTGAAGCAGCACCAGCTACTCACAGTGGTGAAACAGCAATGTCAGTGATACAACAGGTAATGCACTCGCTTTTGGTTCTATTCTGGTATAAGGTATATTGATTGCTGACACTACAGTGCAGCATAAGGGAGGGGTGCTGCACTCTTGAATATACTGTCCTTCGGATGAGATGTTAAACTGAGCCCCTTCTGCTTGAGTTGGTGATAGCTCAAGTGGATGTAAAAGATCCCACAGCACCTATCAAAAAGAGTAGGGGAAGTACCCTGATGTCCTGGCCAAATTTCTCCTAGTAATATAAATACCTCCTCAGGTCTTCCCTGAAAAAAGGCTACTAACTACTAGCCTTGTCAACAAAGGGGAAATGGAAATAAAAAATAAAAACTTGCCACACAAGTAAGAACACTGTTCTACTCAAGTTCCCTGACTCTGGTCGAGTAACAAGGGCCCAAACATTGGCCCCTCAGCTGGCACTTTGTCACTGCACTATAAAATAAGCTGAACCTCTACTGGGGCATGTAGCAACTATTTAGACTCATATTAGTATTTCTCACCAACCACATTCATACCTAGGGGGTGGGACTGATTACACAGATGACTTGACAACTCCCACTTTTTACCTATACACAATAACTGCGTTCCACTAGACAACAATGTGCTCCAGTCCCATTCATTTCACATTAACTTCTGTAGTTTAAACATAAGTGTTTAGTGTTGGTTGGCCTTAAATGCTGCTAGAAAGCTGTTATCACTGTTGTTTAACTGAAATCTAACACACAAACCATAGTTAACATACAAGGTACCTGCCTTGACACAAAAATTAGGAAGCACAAGAATAACAAATGCAACCAAATAAAATGCTGCATCTTCCATAAAAACACCTTGTAATTTTCACTAGTAATTCCCTGGCTTTGTGTTGTGGCCTTCACCTGAGCTCAAGTCTCCTTCTGTAAAACATTACCTGGTCAGAGACCTGTGATGTCAGAAGGAATTATCCTCATGCCTCATTGTTCAAATGCATCAGTACCAGTAGTATGTGGAGCAAATGTCTTCTTTGCAGGAATCACTACCTCTTTGTAATCCAAAACTTCAGGCTATCATAGGTTCATAGGTAGGTACTAGGCTATTGGGCCTAGGGCCTATATAAGTCTAGCCAAATGGTACCCTGGCTTTTGCCACCCAAGAAAATTATTTTCCTGTGCCCCTGTCAAGCAGAGCCACAGAAGTGATCCCCAGGGTGAATTTCCTATCTCCCATCCAATCAAGATTTTTCCTGAAGAGTGCTAATGAGGAGCTTTGTTTGATATAGATAGGTAGTTTGTTCCAGACTATGGGAAGTCTCTGGGACAGGAATCTATCCCTCCAGCATGTTCTATTTATTGTGGTGACAAGGTTTACATCCCTAGAGCATGTAGCTCGGAGGGATTGGGATTTCTTTAAGTGGAGCATGTCCATCAGCTCTGGGTTTGACACAGCTTTGCATGTTAGGCAGAGATCGCCTCTGAAAGGTGATATGCGACAGAGTAAAGCTGGAGTTTTTTGAGACGGGATTCTGTCAAGACATGCAACGTAAGGGCAGAGAAGAAGTAATTTTCACCAAAACTTCTCTTCTACTTAAAGTACTGCCCTGCCCTAGTCAGACACTCAACATAGCTTCTATAAACCAAGTTAATAAAGCTAACAGTATCACAATGTCCCAATATTCACTCAAATAAACTGATAACAAACATCTCAAAGGTAACTTATCTTAGGTGAGCTAAAGATTCACTATCCTGTTACCACTTTTCACTTTGGCCTCACTCACTCACTTACTTCATACAGCTGATTATAAGTACTGATAAAGTCTCTGACAAAGTTAGCATACTAGCCTGGATATTCACTTCTGTCACGATAATTTCCCAGCAGTGAGTGTGATGTCTGATGTATTCAGTGATCAATTCCTTACCTTCACTGTATTATGTCAGATCATGAAGTTAGCTAATATGTACTCATAACATGAAAAAGTTGATGTGGATCAGTGTGCTGCCTGGTTCACATTCTTTGTGTAGACTTGCTATGAATCCTTTCTAATACTTAATAGTACAGTAATATGCATGCTTGAGTGTCTAAAACAACTAGATTGTTGAAACGAGGTAAGCTGTTGAGAAGGTATCATAAGTAAAGAACAATAGACATTGACAAATAATTCACAGTAGCCAGAAATGCAAAAAGCAATAGCTCCTAACAAATATAATCCAAAGAAATGTTGTGCTGACCAGCTGATCCATCTAGGGATAACTGGGCAATACAATCCATGTCCCCAGTTCTTCTCATCTGAAGTCACTTGGTATTTCTAAATCTTCTTTTATAAAACCATCTCTATATGTAACACTGTACTCTCCAAGGAGGATAATCTTTCATCTCCACCAGACTCTTACCCTATAATAGGTCTATCCTGTCTCAACTTATTTTGTTTGGAAACTCTAGCTGAAGTTGAGCCTTGCTTTCTGACTTCATACAATTTGTCAACAGTGTTCCCAAGGCTAGCATATCTATATGATCTGTCAACCTATCCTAACCCTGGTTCAATGCAGTATCCTCCAAAGACATTGTTCCAAGTCCTAGAATTGTACTATAATATTTTCACTTCACTGGGAAACATCTTCCAAGTTTTCAATAGTTTTTGACCTAGACCCCTAGTATGATCCCTCTTCAAGCCCCTAGAAAATGTGTATATTCAACAGCTGCAATGTCACGATAGTAATAATAATGTTTTTTTTTTCTAAGACCTAACAATGCTTCCAGTGTGTACATTGTACAGATATTGCTGCCTTTTGGTGACACAGTCTCTACAGCCTAAGCACAGACAAGGTAAACCTATTGGTGAGTTGTTTCTTTGTCTTTTTGGAGTCTCTGAAAATGCTGATCATAGCCTTCTACTACACAGACTTGTAGATTTTGGTCTGCTCATGAATGCTGTCTGATCTACTATATACATTTTTCTGAACTGAACTCAACCTACTAGATGGGGATGTGTCATTTCCTTCCTAGTGAAAGTTCCAGTAAAAGTCACACTGGACTTCAAACGTGGACCCTTCCTACTTACAGTCTATGTAAATAATAAATTACAAGGAGACATCTAGACTTGCCAGTACATGGACTGTTCAACAATTATCATTTGTATCACAAATATAACCACTGTCAAAGTAGACCTGCAGCTTAGCTTCTGTAAGATCCAAAATCCAAATTTACTTTATTTATTTTACTTACTTCCATTTGTTAACTAAGATAGTCCGACTGGGCAAAGCTCCTTTTTAGTGGAGGCCGAGAAGAAAATCTCCATTTTACATGTAATTAAAAGACAGTAAATATAACAAAGATTGCTGAAAAGAAAAACAAAAATTAGTGTACAGTTCAGATGGGCAGTCATGAACATAAACATTAAGAGTAGTAGAAACACAGTTAAGATTTTTGGCTAAAACCTATTTTATATCTTACAGATAGTTAAAACAACTAAAATGAATATTATTTATTATTTACATTTTTAGTTATTAGGTACTTTTTGCAATTTGTTTGAAAACCCTACGATCTTGTTCAAGCTGCATATCCCTGTAAATAGTCCCATATTTATAATACGTGTTGTTCTATATTACTGTCTTTTTGTGGAGCTTTTCTCCCCGGGTCTCTGCTGAAAATGTACATGTATCCAGCTAGACTAGCCCGGTCAACAAATGTAAAATAAAAAAATATATATATATTATTTTAGCTATACATACAGAATATAGTTTGTTCTCAAAGTCATTGTTAAATTTTTGAATTACTGAATAGTTCTGACTTTTTGATCAAAGGAGACTATTAAGATTGTATATTTGAACTAAGTTAGTAATGGTTGGATATTTATGAAATTTATATAGACTGTTATATATAACTTTGGCATGAGAGAGTACAAGGGCAGTGCAGGAGCCACTGAAACCTGGCTAGTGGGGTGGGGTTAGAAAGAATGCAGACTGATACTAAAGGCAAATGTACTTTTACAGAAGAATAAAACAAACTTTGTTGTTATGATAATTCTGATAATCTATTTAGGATGATTCATATAATTTAATTATTTAGGAAAGTGAAGTGTTGTGTGCTGTGATGGACTGACATCTTGCCCAGAATTAGTTCTCTTCCTTATGCCAAATGAGTGCTGAGAGAAATTGCTGCCACCACCTGACTGATTGAATAAATGATGTGTAGTCCAAAAGAAGAACATTTTCCAGTTGGCCAGACATAATTTTCTTGTAGAAAGTATTCTCTGATCTCTTTCTGTATATAAATCCTTTTTGAAGAAAGTATTTCTGTTATGAATAAGGCAGCATAGGATGGTGGTTTGTAAGATGACGTTGGTGATCAAGAAGAAGAGGAGGAGTGTGAGGGCAACACCAAGGATCAAATGGTGGATATTGAAAAAGGGTAATTGTGAGGTGGAGTTCAGGGAAGAGTTAAGACAGGCACTGGGTGGCAATGAAGAGTTACCAAATAGCTGGGTACCTACAGCAGAGCTAGTAAGGGAGACAGCTAGAAAGGTGCTTGGTATGACATCTGGACAGAGGAAGGATGACAAGGAGACATGGTGGTGGAATGAGGAAGTACAGGAGAGTATACAGAGAAAGAGGTTGGCAAAGAAGAAGTGGGATTGTCAGAGAGATGAAGAAAGTAGACAGGAGTATAAGGAGATGAGGTGCATGGCAAAGAGAGAGGTGGTGAAGGCTAAGGATAAGGCATATGAAGAGTTGTATGAAAGGTTGGACACTAAGGAGGGAGAAAAGGACCTGTACCGACTGGCTAGACAGAGGGACCGAGCTAGGAAAGATGTGCAGCAGGTAAAGGTGATAAAGGATAATGAGGGAAACATACTCACAAGCAAGAAGAGTGTATTGAGGAGATGGAAAGAGTACTTTGAGGGGTTGATGAATGAAGAGAATGAGAGGGAGAGAAGGTTGGATGATGTGCGGATAATGAATCATGAAGTGCAATGGATTAGCAAGGAGGAAGTAAGGATAGCTATGAAGAGGATGAAGAATGGAAAGACTGATGGTCCAGATGACATACCTGTGGAAGCATGGAGGTGTTTAGGTGAAATGGCAGTGGAGTTTTTAACCAGATTGTTTAATGAAATTTTGGAAAGTGAGAGGATGCCTGAGAAATGGAGAAAAAGTGTTTTGGTACCGATTTTTAAGAATAAGGGTGATGTGCAGAGCTGTAGTAACTACAGAGGGATTAAACTGATCAGTCACAGCATGAAGTTATTGGAAAGAGTAGTGGAAGCTAGGTTAAGAAGGGACGTGATGATTAGTGATCAGCAGTATGGTTTCATGCTGGGAAAGAGCACTACAGATGCAATGTTTGCTGTGAGAGTGTTGATGGAGAAGTACAGAGAAGGTCAGAAGGAGTTGCATTGTGTTTTTGTAGACTTAGAGAAAGCATATGACAGGGTGCCTAGAGAGTAGTTGTGGTATTGTATGAGGAAGTCGGGAGTGTCAGAGAAGTATGTAAGAGAGGTACAGGATATGTACGAGGGTAGTGTGACAGCGGTGAGATCTGCAGCGGGAGTGACGGATGCGTTTAAGGTGGATGTGGGATTACATCAAGGATCAGCTCTGAGCCCTTTCTTATTTGCAATGGTGATGGACAGGTTGACAGACCAGATTAGACAGGAGTCCCCGTGTATTATGATGTTTGCAGATGACATTGTGATCTGTAGTGAGAGTAGGGAACAGGTGGAGGAGACCCTGGAGAGATGGAGATATGCTCTAGAGAGAAGAGGAATGAAGGTCAGCAGGACTAAGACAGAATATATGTGTGTGAATGAGAGGGGGGATAGAGGAATGGTAAGGATGCAAGGAGTAGAGGTGGCAAAGGTGGATGAGTTTAAATACTTGGGATCAATAGTTCAGAGTAACGGTGAGTGTGGAAGAAAGATGAAGAAGAGAGTACAGGCAGGATGGAGTGGGAGGAGAAGAGTGCCAGGAGTAATTTGTAACAGATGAGTACCAGTAAGAGTGAAAGGGAAGGTCTACAAGAGGGTAGTGAGACCAGCTATGTTATATGGGTTAGAGACAGTGGCACTGACAAAAAGGCAGGAGTTAGAGCTGGATGTGGCAAAATTAAAGATGTTAAGATTTGCACTGGGTGTTTTGAGGGTGGACAGGATTAGGAATAAGTATATTAGAGGGTCAGCCCAGGTTGGAAGGTTTGGAGACAAAGCCAGAGAGGCAACATTAAGTTGGTTTGGACATGTGCTGAAGAGGGATGCTGAGTATACTGGGAAAAAGATGCTAAGGATGAAGCTACCAGGTAACAGGAAAAGTGGAAGGCCTAAGATAAGGATTATGGATGTGGTGAGAGAGGACATGCAGGTGGTTGGTGTAACAGAGCAAGATGCAGAGGACAGGAAGAAATGGAAACAAATGATCCGCTGTGGTGACCCCTAACGGGAACAGCCGAAAGAAGATGATGATTTCTGTTATGAATAAGTTGCTAAAACTTGCTGTTCAGTAACTTCAGAGCCCTGAGGATTACTTCTTTTTTATTTGTCTATTTAATTTGTTTGTTGACAAGGAAAATCCAGCTAGGCATAACCCATTTCCAGCAAAGGTCCATGCAGTATTATAGATTACAAAAATATTACAACACAACAGTAGTTAAAAGAAACAAAAGCACACATATACACAACAGTAAGTTACAAAAATTAGAAATACTTAGAAATTCAGAAAGGCAAACTAATGCAATACATATACACACACACACACACACACACACACACACACACACACACACACACATATATATATATATATATATATTTATATATATGTTTTTGTGTGTGTGTGTGTGTGTGTGTGTGTGTGTGTGTGTGTGTGTGTGTGTATGCATATGGGTATACTAAAAATAAGCAAATAGCAACAATGCTGACAGCCCCATGATCATCAAAAACTATTTAAAGATCAGGACATTGACAGTTAAAAATATCTAAACAATCCTCCAAAACACCACTGACACAAAATAAAACACTAACACAAATAAATGTATTTTAAGAAAATATAAATAATCTCATCCACAAAATAAACAAAAAAGTTACCTTACAAATATTTTGCAGGGGCAAGCTCCACTGCACCCCCTGATGTAGGGGCAGTCCCCTCCCAAAATAATATATACACAAATTCCATGGTCACAATGCCTTTAAGAAGGGAAATATCTCCCAAGACAAGAGAAGCATTGCCAGCACACACTGAGAAATCACACTGGTAATGACTACAGCACAGGAAAATAAGCTACAAGACAGGAAGAGAACTTAAGAGCTATGCACTTTATAAACAGCAACTTTCATAGTAGGCAACCTGATTTACGCAACATATCTGCACAATAAAATATATATCTGGTACTACTATTATGTAGGATTACAACTTTCTTCCTGCTTTCAACATTTTTAACTGTCAATATCCTTTTCTGACAATCATGTGGGTGTCGACAATATTGCTGTTTGCTCATTTTTGGTATAGCTATATATATATATATATATATATATATATATATATATATATATATATATATATATACACACACACATACATATACATACACACACACACACACACACACACACACACACACACACACACACACACACACACACACACCAACTTGGAGATCACACAGACTCAGAATAAGGAGAAAGTGATGAAACTGTTCTCTTTCTTCACCACCATGACAGGCAATCTTCCAGGTTCAATGTTGTAAGTGTCGATCAACTGGCCAGTGACAAACAGTAGGGATCCTGGACAACAGGATGGTAATATACAACCAATGTGGAAGGTTTTTTATCTGAGCAAATGATATGATGACCTTTATATCTGACTGCACAGGTTGTATGTAGTGTCCAACTGCTGGGAAGACTCCATGGGAAAAGAAATTAAAATCTCCTGAGAGGTTAGCACTAGACAAAGACCAAAACAGTGGCACAAAAAGTAAGTCCTGAAGCACTGAAACAAGCCAAAGAAGGGGTAAATTTCAGAATGAAGGCTCTAACAATAAAACTTGGTAAAGGTACAGACTGAAAACTAAATGACCATTATAACACTGCCAGCCCAGCTATCTGGAATTTTGTAAATAATCATATCTCATTTGTTAATATTAATATGATTCATATGCTTATCTTACAAATGTAAGAGAACTATATGTTATGTGTATATTAAACTACTGGTACAGAAGTGTGTGTTGAACAGGGTTTGTACAATACTGAGCTTCAAGGATGTGTCCACAGTGTACCCTACTGGAAAAGAACAGAAATGTATATAAACTATATACCCGTTCAAATGTATGTTTTAATAGTAGAAGCTGGAACATACAGAGTTAACTTGTAAAACTTCAAGAAAATAAGTTGAAATTAAAGTGTTTTATGATTGTGTTATCTCTCAGTTTCAGCTCAGTAGCAGACATAGTATCTAGAGCTACAGGTTTTTGTATCGTCTTGAAACAGAAATAATTTCTAGGTTTATAATGTAAAAGAGTTTTATGGTTTCCAAGTTCTGCAAACTTCTGAGAGATATGTACTTTTCACACAGAGATGTTAAAATTCTGTTAGTATCTGTTTAGCCTGGGAACTGAAGTCAGGTGACATAGAGTGATGTCATCCAACCTAACCCAGCAGTAACATTTATTATTAATTTAAGAACTCTGTCAGAAAGAGACTGAGAATTTTGTATCTTGTCTTGGACCTAGAAACATCCACTCAGCACTTCTGCCTGTGTGTTGTCTGTAAGTAAGACTTGGGGCATAGTATCTCTCTTAGATATAGATAGGAATATAGTAGAGATTACTTTAGATGTTTTCTGTATTTGAGACTGTCCTGCAATGTTGTTTTAAAATATTTCCTGTGATTTTGAACTCTGTAATTACTGTTGTTTGAGTATTGTCTTGTTCTTTTATTATTTATTATTAAATATATTTAAACTTATCTTTGTGGCTGACATTTATGAGACATATTTAAGCTCTTAAAGTACTTACATATGTACTTGGTGACACTGTACAGGCCACTCCTAAATAGCCTTGCTCTTGGTCAAAGTACTATTTGGATTAATAGTAACATTACACAGTAGGATTGGTAAGGGCCTTATAGTAGCTGATACGTAAGTGTGGCTGGTGGCACCTGGTACTACCTTATAGTCTGGGCAGAAGGGGGCACAGCTAGTAAACCTGTGTCAGCCTTTCCCAGGTGTGTGTGTGTGTGTGTGTGTGTGTGTGTGTGTGTGTGTGTGTGTGTGTGCGTGTGTGTTTGTATATCAATCAAATCTCAAAGCGTGTGTGTGTGTGTCAGGTACTTGGACAGGGACACGAAGCACTGGTTGGACAGAGAAGATGCTGGTAGTCTTAACTTGGCCACTCAGCTGAGATTTTAACTCTATAGCTGTGCCAGTGGGGAGTCTTATTGGGGATCTGGAGAAAGAGGGAGGAATCAGCCCCAGACTGACTGTGATCTCTGTGTGCTCTTAAGTGAAATTGTACTTTACTGTGTGCGTACTTGTCATCCTCCCAGTGTGTACATCCCTCACTGTTGCCAGTGGTGAGGATTAAGGCTCCCTGATTACTGGGCCAGTGCAGGGGAGTCAGAACCATAACAAGAGTACCTGCAGTACAGACATTTTTGAAGCAAGCACTGGGAACAGGAATATATGTCTGTGGTGGAGTGGCTGCTGCAGCATATTTCAATAGGTTGTTTGTCACCTCTTGGTAAGGGACATTATCCACTGCAAGCCCTTCTAAATGTGGAGCACTAAACTACTGTATTATTGGTGAAATTCTGTCACTCACCATAAAACTACTAATAACTAAGTAGACACAGTATACATTTTTTGTTATTCAAGTGTAATTACATAATACTGTGCTATTTATGTACTTTGTTAATAAACTTTCTGTAAATATGTATTTACTCACTGTGTTTACATTATCAAATATTAAATTTATCACAAACATCTGCATGACAAATCATCATTTATTTTGCCAACAGTTATCCATTTTCAACTTTTTAATTACTTACTATCTGCATGCTTACCTCAGATTATGAATTCTGTTCTTCTACATATTTGACGTTACTTTACTGTTGCTGTCTTCCTGGCTCAGCTTAATACTAAAAAGAGTCCCTTAACTTGACTACTTACCCCATTAACAAAGAAATGTATATCAGTCAAGTCAGTCAAAGAAGGGGAACAACCACTCTATCTTCGTGAACTCATGCACTGTCTTTAGGTACAACCTGAGCTAGAAGTGCACATCCAAGGTAAGGAGGGCTTTTTTCTGCTCTGAATTTTGCATTCACAATGAAAACTGTGAGATGCATGGAACTATTCATGGGTAGTTCTGAAACTACTTCTGGGAGAAGAAAACATTGGAAACAGTTGCTCACTATGCCACTTCATAAAGATGGTCTCTTAGCCTGGTTGAAGAATTACTGGCTTATTGCATTACTGTCCTCTCTGTTTCACATCTTGCAGAACTGTGGTCACCAGCAATTCCACAATATCTCACAAAAGCAAGTATAACTTTTAATCACCAACATGGTGTAAGGCCCAACCACAGAATTCATATAGTTTTCCAGGACATGATGGAATTAATTCAGAGCCAACTAGACGGCTGTAACATCATGTACCATATTCCAGATCTCAAAATAGCATATGGCACCATCTGCTACTCCAACCTCTTGGAGATGTTAGTCTTGGTCTCACAAGTAGGGCCACCAAATGGTTTTCTGACTACCTGGCAAACAAGGAATAACTGTTGAGATGGAATAATTTCATCTCAACATTCATAAAGGTGGACCTGTGCTGGGCCTAATGCTGTTTACTATTTGGATTTATGAGATCATAAGGCACCACAAAAAAAATCAAAATTCATTAACTGCACTGATGATTCTACTATGTTTTGCTCTGAGGAAAAAGTGACTGCTCCAAAAAAAAAATTGGTGGTCACATATTCACTCTTATGGGAGCAGTGGCTGTATGTTTATAGACGGTATGGAAGTGGGGTGGACATAATTAAAGATTGTTCCGACTGTAGATTTCAATCAAAAATATATAGGAAACCCACTTATTCCAACACCTTTTTACATTTCACTAGCTGCCACCCAGAATTTCAGAAAAAAGCTGTAGTTAAAGGGCAATTAGTAAGGGTGGCTAGAATGGTTTCGTTGGAATCAGATTTTGTTGATGAATGCAACAACTTGAAAATGATGTTTTTGAAATGTGGGTATCCTGAATATTGGTTGAATGAACTTGTTGATGAAGTTTATCAGAAAAGAGTAAGAGGTTGGTTTAAGCCACTATTGAATGAAACATGTGGAAACCAATTGCTGAATTCAGATTTTACATTTGTAGAATGTCATTCTAACCTCAGTGTACATGATGTTCTAGATCAAACATCAATGGATGTATCTATTGATTTTATTAATAATAGTAGTGTAGAACCTAATAATGATAGATTGAGTAATAATGATGGATTGAATTTTATTACCACATATACTCTAGATTCCTCTATTATTAGATTTATTCTATACAAAAATTGGGGCTTCCTAATTGAGGATGAGACCATTCAGAAAATTGTTGGTGAACGCCCCAGATTTACATTTAGGAGAGGTATGAACATCAAATGTCTTTTAGAGAATCAAACATTACATGAATTTTCACCATATAGTGGCATGTATAAATGTGAATGCTGTAAATGGTGTAAATATATTAAAATAGGCAAGTCTATACATATTCTAGATAATAAATATGACATACTGGGTAAATTTAATTGTAATTCTAAAGGGGTCGTATATATTAGTGTTTGTAAAATTTGCAATGCTTTCTATGTTGGAAAAACAGATCGACCCCTGAAAAACCGAATTTATAAACATCTTTATGCAGTTGGGAAGGCTAATTTGAATAATGCCTTAGCAAAACACATACATTATAATCCAAGCCATAAATTCGAGTTCATGATTATTGATAGTGTATGTGAAAATAAGAGGGGTGGACCTAGTTCACTTAAATTGGAGGAAAAAGAACTTTTATGGCAGTTAAAATTGAATGCCATGGTCCATCCAGGTTTAAATGATTCTATTTCTATAGACAGTATTCTAAAAATGAAAGCATTTATGAGATGATGGGTTTACATTTGCCCATTTTTGAAATAAATAGATATTACACAGGGTTTGTATTTGTATGTGAGATTTATATATATATATATATATATATATATATATATATATATATATATATATATATATATATGCATATTTTACTTTATATATTTTTTATATATACACACATATATATATATATATATATATATATATATATATATATATATATATATATATATATATATATATATATATTTTTTTTATGCTTAGGTTTATTATGAAATTATATCCATCAATAGAATATTACTGTTAAGTGAATATTTATGTATTAGTACCTTTAAATGTATTGTATCTTTAAATTCTTCAAGTGATTTGGTGATGTCATTGTTTAAAAGTGTATATAAGTGAAGCACTTTTAATTGAATTTGTCTGATGAATTTTCCTATGAGAAGTAAACGAAAGCGCGAACAAAATATTGTGATTGGGTGTTCATTTTTTCATTTTTTGTGTTTATTTTGGTTTAAAGTTGGAGAGTATTTGTTGAAACTTTTGAGATTCACAACTTTCTTAAAAGTAAAGTTTGGTTTTACAACTTACCCAGCCATTACAACACTTTAAATAATAAAATAACCATCACATGTTCTATGATGTAATTAATTAATTAATTGATTTCTTAAAAATGTAAACTATATATATATATATATATATATATATATATATATATATATATAGTAAACTGTGAGAAATGTGTAGTTTCTTCTAATAGTTTAAATACTGAGACTATTATTGTGCATTCAAACAATAATGGTGGTACTAGTAACACAAGTGAAGGAGTAGTGAATGCTGTGCCTTTTTTGGTGGACAAACAAGGAAACAAGAGGGCATCTACTTGGTCGAAAGCAGTACAGAACAAGCCCAAAGGCAGGCTCAGGAACAAAAAGAGATGGTAGAAGAAAGTAGTTTTGATAACTATGATATACAAATACACAATTTATCTAGTATATCCATTTCAGTTCCTATAACAAACCTTCTTCGAAAGGGTTTCACTTTTATTCCCTCTAATAATTTCAATTTAGCTAGGACTATCATTGATTTTAGACTGGCTTTGAGAAAGTTGAATTTGAAATACATACTGCAAGACATTAACTATACAACATCATATGTAGGTCCAAAAAAAGCTAGTACCTATAATCCACCATTAATTGGCACATTGCAAGTTTTTCAAAATATGTGTGAAGAAGCTATTAGAAATATTCAATCTGTGAAAAATGTAAATAACCTGAATGAGTTAGAAATCAGGGCTTTGAAGGAATTAAGGGAGAACGATCAAATAAGACTGATGAAAGCAGACAAAGGGGGTAAGATAGTTATTATGGATAACGGACAATACTATGAGTCTATGGAAAACTTATTATTGGATGAAAACACCTATCAAAAAGTAGATTATACATTTATTCAGCATAGTTTTCTAAGATTAGACACATGTTTGTTTGACATGTTTTGTCAGGGAGAGTTAGACTATTCAAGTTATAGTTTTTTACAAGTTGAACATCCGAAAATGGCAGTACTGTTCGGTATTCCTAAATTACAGAAAGATATTACAAATCCTCCCTTTAGGCCTATTATATCAGCTGCCAAATCCAAGACTGAAACTATTTCCATTTGGTTGGACTATATTTTAAATCCAATTGTTCAGGCTTCAAGCCACTATTTGAAAGACTCTTGGCATTTACTTGAACTATTGAGAGATTTAAAACCATCAGTTACAGATTTTTGTATGGCATCATTAGATGTTCAGTCATTATACACCAGTATTGACCGTGAGATAGGTATTGAATATTTGAGGGAATATTTATCTAAACACACTGATTTAAATAATATGAAAGTCAACACTGTGTGTACGTTAATGGAACTTATATTGGACAACAATTTTTTTACATTTAATGGTAACCTTTACAAGCAAATTTCTGGTGTTGCAATGGGTGCAAGAGTGGCTCCAGCATATGCAAATCTGATAATGGCTAATTGGGAGAATATTTTTATTGACGACAGTAGTTATAGTGAAAAGATTATCTTTTACTGTCGTTATATAGATGATTTGTTTTTTCTTTGGCAAGGTACACTGGATGAATTTAATGGCTTTGTCAGTTATTTAAATAGTACTACTGATTTTTTTTTTAATTTTCAGTTGGTGGTTACGGACCCACTTTAAATTTTCTGGATTTGAATTTGTCTTATGACCCCATAGCTAAACAATTTTCTAGTAACATATATAGGAAATCAACATTTGCGAATCAGTATTTGCACAAAGAAAGTATACACCCATTGCATATGAAAATAGGTGTCATCAAGGGACAATATATTAGATTGAGTAGATTGACATCTCAGGACAACACTTTTCATAATGAAATGGGAGTTTTGAGAAAATTCTTTCTTGACAGAGGTTATCATGTTTCCTGGCTACAGTCAATTGAGAGGGAAGTAATGGTGTTAAGAAATAGTAAAGCGGGACCTATTTTAACTACCTGTTCATCAGCTTTTATTAATAATATTTCAACTGTGGACAGAGAATTTATTAATGCCTTTGTTTTGCCTATTTCTAATTAAATGTGGCTTATTAAAGAGATTATAGTTGAGAATTGGAAGATAGTCTTGGGAAATCAGGATTTAGCTAAAGTTATAGGTGTAAAACCAAACTTTACTTTTAAGAAAGTTGTGAATCTCAAAAGTTTGTTAGAGAAAAAAATAGACACCTTAGATACGAAGAGTAAAGCAATTATTAACACTAGGGGCACATATGCGTGTTTTCACTGTAAACAGTGCAGATACATTAGTAATTCTTCTTCAGTTTATTTTTCTCATTTAAACATTACGCATTGGTCTAAAAAATATTACACTTGCAATAGTGAAATGGTAATTTATGTTGCCCAGTGCCAGACATGTCCAAGCTATTATGTAGGAATGACTACAAGATGTTTTAAAAAAAGAATTAGTGAATACATTTTAGCTATTAAGAAAAAGGACATGACGAATGCACTGGGCAAGCACTCTAGTAAATGTAACAACTTTAAAAAGTTTGTTTTTTCAGTTTTAGACAGTGTTGATAATACTGGTAATAACAAACTTGAGTTAGAATGTAGAGAATCTATTTGGCAGGTGTATCTAGGAGCAGATCAGGCTCCAGGTTTAAATGAGGTAATAAATATAAAATGTTTTTTACAAATGAAGTAATTTTATTAACATTTTATATTATATGTATTTATTATTATATATTTCTTTATGTATTGTTTATAATAATTTATATATATATACATATATATATATAGTTTACATGTTTAAGAAATCAATTAATTAATTAATTACATCATAGAACATGTGATGGTTATTTTATTATTTAAAGTGTTGTAATGGTTGGGTAAGTTGTTTCTGAAGAAGTTCACGTCTAATAAAGTGAATGAAAGCGCTAATTTTGGTGTTCCATACTTTTTTCAGCCACATTGAATCTACTTTTGAAGTTTGTAGTTTATCTATTATAGGCAAACATACATTTATATAAAACAAACCATAATAACATGTTCCTAGTAACAAATATTATACACCACATATGCTTTTTTGTGTAACTATCATCGATTTAGAATTACATAAATTGCTTAATTTCTGCCTTCCCTTAAATGTCACTCATCCTCCAAAACATTATTCTGCATGTATTGTTCCCAGAGTTTCCATTTTATCTATGTAATTTACTCCTACCCTTTTTTAAAAGATTCCACTTCCAATCCTTTTAGCTCTGTTATTACATTATTCAGTACTTCAAATACAGTTGGTTTAGACTTTGATTTACATTTTCTAGCAATACTCTTTTTGGCAGCCAACAGAATTAAAATTAACAACGCCTTACCAAGTCTAGGCAATTCAGATCACGTATTCCAGCTCAAGAAATAATTTCCTTAGACAGACCCATTAAGTCACTCAATATTTCTGACAGAGTACTTTGTAGGGAATTTTTAAAATCTGCCAACTCATTACAAGCTCAAAACATATGTCTCCAGTTACCTCTTTCCTCCCCATTATACCTCCAACATTTGCCATCTACCTGAGGAAAACTCTTTGAATTCTGCTTGGGGTATAAAAATACCCCTATGCAAACGCTTCCAAGCAAAAACCTAAATCTTCTAAGACATTGTTGCATACTTGGGGCAATACATATGTCCCTCCATTGTTTCCATGAGAATTGCTTATCCAATCTCTCTTCTCCTTTCTAATCTCTAATGATTGATTCCTATAGTTATCATGCAATATTGTATATGCCCTACTAACTATCCCATCTCAAATGCAGCCTTCTGTTCCAAATTCATCTAAAAACTCTACCAGAGTAGGTCTTTCACTTAGGATTCCTCTATCCTTTTCTCCTTGCCTATACTATTATACCGATCCCTGATAGGGAAGGCAGTCTCTAGTGTGCAGATCAAATGTCTTCTTGGTCTGTTCTCATTCCATTACCTTTCTCTTTCTAGTTATTTGCTTTTAATACCGCAGTTCTTTTTCCAGCTTTATCCATCAAATTCTAGTCACATCTTAACTATTTTCTCTACCACTAACTGCAATCATCCCTATCGGAAAAATATAATTTCTCCATATTTGTGTTGGTTTAGAATACTTTCTGCTACTTTATGAATATAATATTCTGTATGGTTGTTGTTATTCTCTTTAAGGATAAGCATCGAAAATCCCACTCTCTCTTTTTTTTCTTGAATTTTTCCCGTTTTACCATCATCTCTTTCCACTTTGAATTATACATTTCTGCTTTTGTTAATATATGAGCATTAACTCTGTAGCTCTAAAATATCCCTTCAAATCAGGCAATCCTAAACCACCTTGTTCTTTTGGAATAATCCACTTATTCCACATGACCCTTGCTTCCTTCCCTTCCCAGATAAGTTCCTTCAACTCTTTATTAATTACTGTCAACAACTTCTGTCCTGGTTGTATATTTTTAAGAGACTAAAAGCATTTCACTGTTTGCATCTTACTATCCATGTCCATAAAAAGAGCTTCATGTTTCTCAATTTTTGTATTATCTTTTAGTCTCTTCCCATGTATGGTTAGTTGTAATAACAGAGTCCATTTTAATCCATATGCCTAAATAATACATGTCATTGTGCCCCTATAAATATAGGTATCGATGGACCATTTCATGTGTGGGTACACAGTATACAGCTATATCCATTGTTTTATATTCATTAATTTTATATCCCAAAAAGACTTGAAACTGTCTGAAGATGTTCCACAATATGGGACTTCCAAGATGGTTGCATACTGTTCAAAAGCTTAATTTCAGCAATCCCAGTGTGAAAAAAAGAAATTGAGAGACAAGGCCTAGTAAATCTACAAGTTTTAGTAAATTCAGTTACTGGCTAGTAAAGTTTAGGCACCATTACAAGAGTGTGCCTGTGGCATCAGCTCAAATGTGGGATTCATTGTTCTTGTCAAGTTTTTGTTTTTTTCTTTTCGATTTGATATTGTGGCGTACCTCAGATGACGTAGGCTCTAGTGAAAGAATGAGACCTAAAGATCACATCTAGCTTTGCTCCTTATCATACTTCTACATCCCATAATTGTGAATCATAATATTTCAAAAAAAGAATGTTATAGCTACAGAAGGAGAGCAAATGTTGATGACCATTGCTGTCCTTTAAAACTGTTGTTTTTTGCAGGAGACAAACACCTTGCACATCCCACACCCTCTTACTTCTATAAGCTATGATATCCCCATACCTTGCAGAAAAGGGAGTACTCCAAGATACTGTGATCCTGAAATCAGTTAATGTAAGTTTCCATTTGCAAACACTCAGTCTTGTCATTCTGAGACTTGTATATATAAATCTTGGAATTTAAAACAGTTATCCTTACAACTTATATCATCTTGCCAAAGCTTTCGGAGAATCTCTTGTAGCAGCTGCGCAAATACTGTGTACTACATTTCTGAACAAAAGTCTGAGAGGTAGTCATTGCTTCGCTGAATGCAGGGTTTTATATTTTTGCAATGGAATCTAATCCAGCCCATAAGCCATCTGAATGAAGTGACTCTGAAGCACAGTTTTTTGAAGAAAATAAAACAAATAATTGTGAACCTTTTCTAACTGAGTTTGTTCTGTCCACATAGAATCTGAGCTGTCTGTGGACTTAACAGGTAATCACCTTTGTTAGAAAAGTTGGGAAATAAGAAGTAAAGTAAATTATTGACTAAAGTTTGTTTCAGTAGCTAACTCGGGCATAAAGGAAGAAAGAAAAGTTTAGTTTACAATGACACAGTCACCTTGGAAGACTAAGTACACACATTGCCTGCAATTCAGAGACTTTTCTAGCAGAAGCTATAGTGACTAAAAGACATGTATTCTTTGAAAAGCACTTCAAATCTTCTTTGGAAGCTATTTCAAAAAGAAGTAAAACAACTTATTTCAAGAAGAAGATGCACGTCACATGGAGGAAGATGGTCCCTGAACATTAATAGTTAAAAATGCCCATGATAGTAAAAGATGTTTCAACCATACTCCAGTTCTAGACTACCATGGTGAAGTAACAAACCACTCTTCATCATGTCCAAAACAAGCAACTCAGCTGGGGTTTCTCTATACTCCCATGAAGTCACTAAAAACTGGAACTCTATCCAAGCTGCAAATAAAACAGACAAGGCATACACATTCAAGTTGTTACAGAAACAATATTTAAGCAAAAAGTGGCTCTGCTACTGCTCAGTAATAGTGGAAGAAAAGGAATTCTCCACTTTTAGCAAGTTGTCAGGCACTGGAAAAATATAGTGAAAAAAGATCCATGTTAATTTAGTGAATGATATTTCCCTGATGGACAACAGCACAAGAAATATTTGGTGAAAGTCACTTTCAGCAAACTGCAACAAAAACTTTTTTTGCAGTCTGCTTACCCCTCTAACATACACATACGTATTTTATATATATAGATATATATATATATATATATATATATATATATATATATATCTATATATATACATATACACACACACACACATATATATATTATATATATATATTATATATATATATATATATAATATATATATATATATATATATATATATATATATATATATACATACATATGTATATATATATATATATATATATATATATATATATATATATATATATATACACACACACACCAACTGCAAAGTTGCACAACAATGGGGAAAGGGTAACAGTTACTGTTCGCTGAAAGTGGCTTTCATCAGAATTTCCTTTGTGCTGTCAAAATGGCAGTCAACCAATTCTTACATTCTTGAGGAAAAAAATGCCCTATCCTCTCTATGCATATGATTTCTATGTTTATGCTTTTTATCTTACTTCTCTGTCTCTCTATATTTTTCTTTATGTTTCAGTTAGGAAGAACTAAAAGACTGAGCTCGGTCAGTGAAAGGGGACAAACTATGCCAAAGGAAAAATGTCTTTCAGTGACAGAGGTGGTACTAGCAATAATACTCTTCAAAATGAGTTTATTTCCTTCTCTTCCGGAAAGTTTTAGTATCAAAAAACATCACAAATCATACATTTATTGGTAAGGTGCTCTTCCCAAAGGCAAACACATAGGGTATGCCTCTCTTAAGGAGGAATCATAAATGCCCTGCTATCTGTAATTGCAAGTACAGAAAAATACACCTTAAAAATGTAATGAAAACTGACAAAAATGCAATCTAATCCATGCAATGAAATTAATGCTAACTCTAGACAAGAGGAAGACAGCACAACAAGTGATTGTATCTTGACCACTGAAGAGGTAGCTAGCCAGAAAAGTTGCAGCAAACCCTCACTGAAATAATAAAACTTTCCAACAAATAGCAATACTGAATGAGCTGCTTCTAACAGTAACAGCAAAAGAAAGACAAACTAAATGTTAATGTGCAAAAAATGTCAATGATAGGAGAGGTGAAAAATAGGAAAGCCAAAAATAGTTAAATAAATGTTTGTTTGACTTGAACAAATATTCAGCCAGATGCAATTTACATGCAATTGAAAGAAACACAGAATGAGATGTTTACCTCAGATGTGAGAATGACTAGCGGCAAAAGAGATGTAAAGATGAAGCCAAACAGCAGAACTTTATGGTAAAAGTGGATTTGGTTGCTTGAGAAAATTTTATATGCTGAGATGCCTAAAAACCTGCAGTTTCAGTCCTACTTATTGTCAAGGATAGATTTCTTTTTCACAGCTTTGCCTGATTTAATGATGATCGTTATGTCATGAGTACCAACTGTTCCTCCCTGCATGACCTTTAGTGGTTTGTGTTTGATCGTCATATGTCAATAATGCAAATTAATTTTGCTCATACATTTCTTTAGTCCACATTATCATTCCGTACCTGATAACATCATTTGGAGTCAAACTCTATGTCCAGTGCAGATTCCATACCTCTCAATCTTTTAGAACAAGAAATATGGGTAAAGCCAAAAATAAATGGGGGGGGGGGTAAAGGTCCAAAATCAGGGAAAGATTTTAAGCATTGCATTTATAAACTTAGAAAATTGCAAGAATAGCAGATTTTTCATTAGCATGTATTTTCCAAAAGGTATCAAGTCTAAAACTCAAATGTGCGTCATTACTTACTGATTTCAATCCCCCATGATTTGCCAATAAACCGCAAATTTTATGTGGAACAAACCAAAAATATGAGGCAAAAATCTGGACATTCTGCAAAAATCTGGTCAGACAAAATGCATACATCATATGGGAGTCTGTTCTCTGTATGAAGCCCAAAACAAATTGGGTGCTACAAGGTTTTATGTTGTCACAAAGTAACACTGTAATAAACACCCTAACAATGTATGAAGTACTTCTGAGAAAAACACAGTCAAGGTAGCCTTAAAAAATGACCCATAGTGTAACTGAAACTGTAATTGTGGCACATTTCAAATAAATCAATGATCGGTCTGGTGCCTTTCATTTTATCTGGTTCATGTTTCTTAAAAATGTACCTTTATATTACTAAACAACTGGTGTAATGCACTGTCTTTGTTTTTTAACACCTTTATTGAATTATCACTTAAGACATAGGTAAACATGCATTTATATATTAACATATTCGTAGTTAAAAGCATTATACATCACATGATTTGTTTGTGTATAACTATCATCAATCCAACATTACATACATTGCTCAATTCCTGCATTCTCTTAATCTCATTCCTCCTCCAAAACATTATTTTACATGTATTGTTTCTACAATTTCCATTTTTTCTATGTAATTTGCTCCTAACCTTTTCTAAAGATCACTTCCAGTTATTTGCTCTCTGTTACAATATTCAGTTCTTCAAATACAGTTGGTTTAAATTTTGATTTATATTTTCTAGTAATTGCTTTCTTGGCAGCCACCAGAATTAAACTTAGCAAGGCCTTACTGTGTCTAAGTAATTCAGGTATTGTATCCCAGCTCAAAAAAAAAAAAAAAAAAAATTTCCTTAGTCACACACATTTGCTCACCCAATATTTCTAACAGAGTACTCTGAAGGGAATTTTTGAAGTCTGCCAACTCATTATACTCCCAACACATATGTTCCCAGTTGCCTCTTTCTTCCTCATTATACCTCCAACATTTGCCATCTACTTGAGGAAAAATTGTTTGGAGTCTACTTGGGGTATAAAAATACCTATGAAAATGCTTCCAAGACAAAATCCTAAATCTTCTACATTTTGTTGCATACCTGGGAGTCCTCCCATTGTTTCCCAATGAACTGCTTATCTAATCTATCTTCCCAGTCTTTCCTAACCTCCTCTGATTGATTCCTATAATTATAGTCCAGTATTTTATATGACCTACTAATTATCCCTTTTTTAACTGCAGCTTCAGCTCTAGAGTCAAATAAAAACTCTACCAGAGCAGTTATTTCACTTAGGATTCCCCTATCCCTTTCTCTTTGCCTATACCCTGATATCAATCCCTGATAGGGAAGACAGTCTCTAGTCTGCAGTCCAAATGTCTTCTAGGCATCTTCCCATTCTATTACATTTCCCTCTTTAGTTATTTGCTCCCAATACATTGGTTCCTTTGACAGTTTTCTCCAGTAAATCCCAGCCCCCTCTTGCCTATTCTCTGTACCCATAATTGAGTCCTCCCTGTCAGCAAAATCTCCTTTCTCAATTCTCATGTTGGCTTAGTTCATAGAATGCTATTTGCTACTTTATGAATATAATATTCTGTATGGCTGTTATTTTCCTTAAAGTTCTGCATCCAAAATTTTACTCTCACCTTATTTCTTGAATCCTCCCCCCATTTTGTCATCATCTATTTCCACTGTAAAATTACAGCTTTCTGCTTGTGTTATGTATATTTATTTATTTATTTATTTTTATTTATTTATATTTGTTGACCAGGAGTGTCCGACTGGGCATAGGTCCATTTTCAGAGGAGGCCCGGGGAGAAAAGCTCCACAGTTAAAATAAACAAACAGTAGTTACATTGGATTACATAGCGATTAACACTGTACATAGCAATTACTTACAACATATTTACAGATGAAGAACATAGTACATCAGTAGACAACTAGAATCTTTATCTGTGAAGTACATAACAGACATTAACAAATGTTAAAATAAGAAGTTCCTGCTGTATAAGTACTAGGCTTATGAGCATATGAGCTTGCTATAATCAAGGTAGTTAGTAGAGTGGATAGAAAGGTAGTGGTTGGATGATATTAGAGTGGGAGTTACAAGGGCATAGCCAGCATGTTTTTAGGTGCGCTTTTAGTAAAGTTTTGAAGTGGGTGCATGATGGTACGGAGGTAATTGTGGGTGGGAGGGAGTTCCATAATTTGGCTATGGTGCAAGAGAATAGTGCTTCACCAGCAGAGTTATTGGCTTTAGTGATCTGCAAGTGATTTTTGTTGCTGGATCTTAGTGGTCTGGTGGTGCGATAGGGTTTGAGTAGATTCTGGAGGGATGGGACATTCAGTGGATGGTTTACTAGTTTGTGGGCGAGTGAGAGTTGATACCATTGAAAGAGGTGAGGGAGTTCAAGCCAGCCCAGTTCAGCAAGTGAGAGACAGTGGTGACTACGGTAGGATGCCCCTGTGGCGAATTTGGCAATTTTGTTGTAGCAGGTCTCTAGCTTGGTTAGATCGCATTGCCTTAGGTTGGTATATATTGGAGAGGCATAAAGTAGGGTGGAGATAAGGTGGGAATTTGCTATTGAAATCTTTGCTGAGAAGATGCTTATTTCTGTACAACGCTCCTAGTTTTTTGTGGACTTTTTTTATGGTCATGGATATGTGAATGTCAAATTTTAGTTTATTGTCTATTTCCACTCCTAGCAATTTGGTGTGTTCAGTTGGGTATATAGTGGTGTTGTCTTTTGCTGTGATGTTAAAGTGAGAGTTGTTTTGAGTATGTTTGGTGGGTTGGAAGATGAGTAGTTTAGTTTTGTTTGGGTTGAGTATTAATTGGGCATCGGATAACCAAGTTTCAACAGAGGAAAAGGCTTCCTGTGTGCCTTTTTGCAGTTTGGTAGGGACTGGGCTGAGCAGATGATGGTCGAGTCATCTGCGTATTGTATGAGTGTGCCATGTGAGGTGGCAGAGGCTAGATTATTTGTGAAAATAGAGAAGAGTAGGGGACCAAGGATGATCCTTGGGGAACCCCTATGGAGACAGGTAGTTGGGGAGATATGTCATTCTGCCATACAACGTATTATTGGCGGTCAGACAGGTAACTCTGAAACCAGTTGGTGACTGATTGTGAGAAGGATAGGTTATTGAGGACAGAGATAAGTTGTTTGTGTTTGACCATGTCAAATGCTTTAGATAGGTCTAGGAAAGTAGCAGAGGAGAGATAGCCATTGTTTTTATGCTGAAGGATAGTTTTAGTAAAGGAGAGTAAGTCAGTGGTGGTGCTATGGTTTGGTCGGAAACCATGCTGAGTACTGGAAAGGAGGTTGTTAGTAAGGAGGTAGTCTGAGACCTGACAGTGCATGCATCTCTCTAGTATTTTGGAGAGTGGAGAGAGAATAGCTATGGGGCGGTAATTGGTTAGTTCTGTGGAGGGTCCGCCTTTGTGGAGGGGAATTATGTGTGATACTTTCCACAGTGTGGGAACATAACTTTCTGACAGAGATCGGTTAATCAAGATGGATACTGGGTAGGCCAGAGCATCAGCTGCGATTTGTAGGTATTCACTTGGGAGGTTGTCTGCTGCTAATTTGGTGGGTTTAAGTTTAGTTAAGAGTTTTTTTATGTTGGAGGTAGGTACAGGAGAAAAAGAGAAGGCAGTGGGGAGATTAGTAGTTGAAGGTGAGGGTTGGAGGGGAGGGGGGTTGTGTTGTTTAGCTAGTGATAGTATGGTTTGCGTGAAGTGTGTGTTGAATGAGGTAGCAATATTTTCTGAGGAGTGAGGGATGTTAGGAGGAGGGGTACTGACTTTACCTGGGTGGAGGATGGAGTTTATGGAGGACCAGAATTGTTTGGGGCTGTGTTCGGAGGTGTCTAGGTTAGACTAGTAGTATTGGAATTTGTCCTGTTTTATTAGCTTTTTGACGTAGTTCTAGGAATTTCTGTCTAGTTGAGGGGGTCTTGGTTTTGCACCAGTGCTCCCAGGCTTTATCCCTGTTTTTCATTTCTGACTTAGTGGTTTTCTGTAGCCATGGGGAGGGTTGTGCTTTTGTTCTGGAAAGTCTTATGGGGGAATGGTAATTAAGGATGCTCAGGAAGGTAGTATTAAAAAATTCGACTGCGTCATCAAGACTGAGGTACTTTAGAGGATGCCAGTTACATTCTTTGAGGGATGAGATGAATGTGAGTGGGTTAAAGTTTATTTTTTACGTATCTGACGGTAGACGACAGGTTTAGCTTGGTATAGGTGTTTTTTAAGTAGGAATGTTGGGGAGTGATCACTGAGGCTATCTGATAAGCAGCCTGTTATATATGACTGGGGGCTCTTACTGACTAGTATCCAATCCAGGGTAGTGTGCTTGCTGGAGTTTTTATTTATCCTGGTTGGTGACTGGACTAGTTGGGTGAAGCCATGAAGGTTTACATGATGGGTTGGATGGTTGTCAGAACAGGATTGCCAGTCAATATTGAAATCACCTAAAATGATAGTTTCTTGGGGGAGATGGTGGGTAGACCAGCTGAGGAGGTTTTCTAGTGGAGGGATGTTTTGGCCAGGTGGGAAGTAGCATCCAATTATGTTGATGGTTTTGTTTTGGTTTATTTTGAGGTTGGTATATATAATTTCTTAATTGCCTATTTGTGGAGCTGATGATTTTAAGATCTGGATGTTTAGATGCTGTTTAAATATTATAGCTACACCGCCTCCTTTCTTGTTTAGCTGGTCTACTCTTAGTATACCATAACCTGTAGGGAGTATTTGCTCACTGGTAATGTGAGGTTTTAGCCAGGTTTCTGTCAGGATGACTATATCTGGGGAGTACAAGTCTATGGTGGCATGGAGTTCATGGACTTTGTTGGCTATACTTCTAACATTTAGGCTTAGTAGAAGGAAGTCATTTGGCTTTCTATTGGCTGTAATATGGGAGAAGTTGTGGTTTCTAGTCTGATTATGAGGATTGGGGTTGGAGATGGTAGGGCCAGGGTTGGGGTGGATATCTCCACTTAGGGCTAGTTTTGATATGCATGAGGTTATTAGTTTTCTCAGTTTTTGAATGTTTTTGTTTATAAGGGAAACTTTATGATTGTGCTCTTTGGGTAATAGGTATGGTGGGAGGGTTACTATATTAAGTTGTAGGGATGCTTTATGTTTGAGTAATATAGTTGGTAGAATATGTGGGGGGTGCATAGGAATGGTTCTTGAGTTGGTGGGAGGGGAGCTGAGTGAGGGTGAGACATGAGTGGTGGTGTGAGTAGTAGTACAGTGGTAGTGGTTGAGTGGAGGAATGATAGAGCTTTGGTAGGATGTAAGATATGCAAGGAGAGTGCATGCAGTGAGCATAGGTAAGGTATGCTTGTACATGTTAGTTAAGCAGGTGTAATAGTAGTGGGAAGATGGAGGAGGGAGTGTAATGTTGGTATATGAGCCTTACCTGTGTAGCTCTAACATACTCCTTCAATTCAGGTAATCCCAAACCACCTTGTTCTATTGGAAGGATCAACATATACCACTTGACCATTGCCCTCTTCCACTCAAGATAAATTCCTTCAACTCTTTATTAGTTATTACCCACAACTTCTTCTCTGGTTGATAACGATATGCCTGACCTATATATAAAACTAAAGAGGTTAAACACATTTTCACTGCTTGTATCTTGCTATCTATATCCATAAACAAGAGCTTTCAGCTTCTCAGTTTTTGCATTATCTTTTATTTAGTCTCTTCGCACATATCCTTAACTAACATAATATAATACTTTTTAATTTATACTCCTAAGTAATTCATTTTATTCTGCTCTCACAAATATGGGTATTGTTGGATGCTGGACCAATTCATGTGTGGGTACAAAGTTTACAGCTATAGCCTTTGTTTTATCTTCATTCATTTTATATTCCGAAAAGGCCTGAAATAGTCTCAAGATGTTCCACAAAACTGAGATGTCCTCTTTTGGTTTTATCAGGTACAAAGTAATACCATCTGCAACTTTTCTTGATTATGACGTCAATTATATCCTTGAATTTCTGAGTCCCTTATTTTCTTTGCCAATGGCTCTAAATATAAAGCAAAAAACAAAGGGGGAAGAGGACACCCTGCCTAGTGCCTCTGTTCAGATACAACTTGTCAAAAAGGAACCCTTCCACTTTAATTTTTGCCTCCGATCACATATATATCCTGCTAATTAACCCTACTATATTGTATCAGGGAATGCAAATGCAGCCATTGCCCTACTCATAAAATCCCAATCCCAGTTTACTCTGATGAATGCTTTCTTTGACTCAAGACCCACCAACAACAGCGGAATTTTCTAAAATTCTGCTTATCTCTGGATCGTCATTGTTCTATAAATGCTTTGTTTTGTTTTACCTGGTTCAGTGTCCCATGTATGTGGCAACAAAAGCTCAGCAAATGACACAGATTATGGAATTCAGGGCAGTTTGGTTTGCTTCCTGGTATACTGTACTTACTTTAAATAGTTCCTAGCAATGTTCCTTTTAAATATTTCATTTTTTTTCATTTGAAAAAATATATTATCATTAACTATAATCATCAAAATTTTCTAAAATAATGCAAGTGAATTAAAGCAATACACTGAAACATATTAAAATGAAAAAGAACAAAACGTGTTTTGTCTGAACGATTGGCGATACTATACTTATTTTGACCCATTAAAGTATGATTGGGCTAAACTCATTTTCAGCGAAGGCCTTGGGAGAAAAACTCCACATTTTAAATTACTCATGATGTACATTTATAATTGCAGGGTAAAATCATCTCTACATGAACTTACTTACATGATTTTTAAATATTAATTACATGAACATAACATTTTAACACAAAAAGGAGAGAAATTAACATAAATTGGCTAATTATTGAATACAGAAATAACATACTGTAAACAATTAATGTATGTATCGCATGACGACTGCAGGAGAAAGATAAATCTGGGGTGATTTTGAGTATAGTAATAATTTTTAGACAGTAACATTTATATAAACCTTAACACTCATCAGATAACAGATATGCTGTTTACCATGCATGCATAGTTCTTATTACTAATATATGATATTAAAACACCATAAAACATTATGAGTCCTACTATTCATACATTGTTTCAAATACACAAAATGTATCAAGTCAAGAGGTATTTTATAACCCTCTAGACCTAGGCCAGTTTTGGCAAGAAACCATAATTTATGACAGACTCTTTCCTTCTTGTTTGCTAGACATTTATCTATGTTTCATAAAATAGTGGTTATATTTTTAAAGTCTGAGAATAAGGGTGAGACATTTTTTTTTTCTATTCCTGGTTACTGCTTTTCTAGCTGTTGCCAGCATATATCAAAGGGGTGGTATTTGGTATTTTCCAATAAATGAGCGAACTGCAGTGCTTAAAAGTACCACATGCATAATTATTCTAAAATTGCCTATACATAGAAATTTGGCAAATTTTCAAAATTCAGTGCAAAAATCAGAAATTATGTCACAATCATGCTGCTATTCAGCTTTTACCTTATTTCTCCAACATACACAAATTGCCTCATTTATTTTTCAACTTCATAAAGTGTATAGAATGCTTGATAAAGAACATTCAAGTGAATATCTTTCAGAATGGAGATGCAGCTGCTATTTAAAGTGTTAGAAGGGAATGCTTTCTGATAAAAACATACTCATTTATTAAACACATTGAATTATAAATCACATAAATCATTTAGAGAGCTGCTGCTTGTTTGCTGACTGTGCTAGAGTGACTGAGGGATTCTGCTGATTTCCAAAACCATCCATTGTTAAAAAAACAAAAATAAGTATTTTTAAGCATTATTTGCACTTTGTTGACTGTGATTTATTTATTTATTTCTGTGTCATTGCTGATATTTTTGCTGTATTTCTGCACTTTTAAAACAGTACTGCTGCTTTAAGCTCCTGGTTACATTGTATCTACTACATTCAGGGTTGCCGAATTTATTTTGTGTGGTTGCTTACACTTGGGCTCCAAAACTAGACATCTTAGGTTAGGAGGGTTTTTCTGCACTCTTGTGGCAGAAGTGTACTGATCTAAGCCCACCTGACTTGGGGACTGCTGGAGGAAGGTTCATTGTGTGCTTTCTTGATTGGTAGATAGCTTTATACTTGTCTATTACTACTTATATATATATTTAAGCCTCACATTTGCACTAAACTACTGTCCGTAAAGTGTGGTTGGTGCTCTCTGAGTAGTGGTGCTTGGCAGTGCCCTGTATAGATGCAAATGCCTTGAAGACAAGTTTATCCCTAAATAACTATCAGTGCAACCATTCTCAGCCCTGTCATGCTCCAGGAGCAACTCAATTGCATGCTGAGCAGAGTTGTTTGTTTGTTAACCTTATACTACACAAAGTATAGTTCCCACTCATAGTTTCTGTCAGCCAGTCCAGTCTAAGTAACCCTTTGCTTTCCCCAATAAAACAGACAGTAAGAACCTGCTACCATGGATGGGCAGTTTCCCATCATCTCTCTGGGCAGCCTAATGGGCATGGACATCCTGAGGCAATGTAGCAATTGCCTCATGTATACGGAGGCATGTGTACTCCTGAAACAAACTAATACTATATGTGAGAGATGTAGTTACACTATGAATTTGGAGACAAGACTGTCACATACAGACAAATTGAACACCAAAGAGGTTGTCAGCGCGCGCACACACACACACACACACACACACACACACACACACACACACACACACACACACACACACACACACACACACACACACACACCACTTCCCACACTAAATAAGGACTTGCCACATAAACCCACACCGAGGTACTCACTAGTAACTTACCAAAAGCCCAGAGGACTACCAAGTGCTGCCTTCACCAACCACATACACACACAACAAAGCAAACAGCAGCTACAACACACATACCAATGTCTCATCAAACAAGCCCATAATGCGTAATGCCAAAAAACCCAACATACTGGTCATAGGTGACCCCATAGTGAGACACACGGATGTCCCCTTCACCAGGCTGGATAAGAAGATTATGGTTAGCTGCATGTCAGGTGCCAGGATCCATCAGGACACACAAACATTCAAGTCACTCAGCCACAAGTACCAGTATGACTCTGTCATAGTCCATGTGGGTGTGAATGACCTAAGACATACCTCCCTGGACTATATGAAGACAGACATGACTAAACACTCAGGTTATGTGCCACAGTTAGGCCTAGCCTTGAGCAACATTCTACCCTCACCAAGGTGATGCCACAATACAAACAAAAAATGATTGACTTTAACAATTGGCTTAACTTCAGGTGTCACTCCAAGGGAATCCAATATCTGTCAGCCTGGGAGGACATGGTCGACAGGAAACACTGCTTTGGCAGAGATGGTCTGCACCTGTCTCCTCTAGGCTTTGGAAACTGGCAAAGGCATTAGCTACCCCTATTATGCCTTTTTTAGACAGTGACAAAATAACCAACTTCCCAATGTAACAAAACCTCCTGTAGATAAACTCAAGGTATTGCTGCTCAGTGCTAGGAATCTAAACAAGAAACTGCAATTCCTGGAAGCACTCCTCACCTTGGAAAATGCTGATATCTGTGCAGTCACTGAGACATGGTTTAAAGCTACAGCTGTGCAGGACCACAATGCCCTCCATATGTTCAGACCTCAAACTGAGCAGAAAAGAAACAAAGGAAGAGGCATATCCATCTTCGTAAAGGATAAGTACACCTCGAAAATGGTCAAACAGTATGACTCACTCAAGCTACTCCATGTCAAATTAACCATTGGCAAAATCCCCTACCACATCATTGCTAGCTATAGGTCCCCCACCTTGAACCAAGAAAAGCATACCGCATATTAGTATTTACTGGAGTCACTTGCCATGCAGCCCAACACCCAGGTGATTTTAACTATCCTACCATTGACTGGAGAACATACATGACCACAAATATGCAGTCTCAGAGGTTCTTGGACATTGTCAGTGTTAATGCTCTGGAACAGCTGGTCAGCACAACCATGAGGGGCACAGATATCCTGGACATAGTGCTCACTGACATGGGGGAGTATTGCACCTCCCCCATGTGATGTCCTCCATGGTAAGATCGGACTATAAGTCAGTCTCCTTTGAAATAATTATAAGGCCAGGTACCCCATCAAGCTCAAAAATGGCTAAGAATTTTTCCAAGACAAATGATTTCCTACTATGCAATGGCATAAGAAATTTCAAAGCTGTCCTGAACCCAGAAAACACAGACTCATATGCAGAGATGTACACCAACACCCTATATAACCACATAAGCAGTTGTATACAATCAGTTGTACTGGACTGGATTAAAAACAGGTCATGCTGGAAAAATAAGCCACTCTGGTGGACCCCTGAAATAAACAGGCTATACAACAAAAAGAAAGAAACTAATGTCCCTATTCATCCACAGCCTTTGGACACACTATGTTCTGGCAAAATGCTGGGCAGCAACAGTCATCCCTCTGTACAAAGGGTGACCATTGACCAACCCAGGGAATTATAGACCTATAAACCTAACTAGCCTTATCTGCAAGGCCATACAAAGAATCATTATGGACCTTATCAACAAGAACTTAGGTAATCTCCGGGTCTATATTACCTTATCGAAAAACTTAGTCAGTGAACGTATGTTCACAGGCCAATAAACAGTGAACTGTCATGTCTTCGAACAGCCACTTCAGCAAATTTTTTCCTACGGGAAGGAAAATCGCTTGGCCAACCAAAAATGAGACAATATTTCACACCTTTCAAAGTGAGGGGTTGTGCCTCCCACACCCCCTAACTAAATATACCAACTCCTTGATCAAACTATAGTGAGAAAAAGGGCAAATTCTCGATGATGGCCAAGCGATTTTTTTCTCCGAGGAAAAGATTTGCTGAAGTGGCCTTTCAAAGATGTGAGAGTTCACTGTTTATTGGTCAGTGAACAGGCATTCACTGACTAGGTTTTTCAATAAGGTAATATAGGCCCATAATCTCCAGAGTCTGGAACCCATACCAGTTCGGATTTGTTAATGGTAGATCATGTCAGTTAAACCTGGTTGACTTCTTTGAGAAGGGCACCAAGGCCATGGACAAGAGAAAGACTGTGCATACCACCTACATTGACCTAGCCAAGGCATTTAACACAATCCCCTACTTAGGTATTCCAGAGAAACTTTCCCAATTGGGAATTAACCCCCTATGTCACCAGATGGTTAGCCAAATGGATCACTGGCAGGCACATACTGTCAAAATGAGTGAATTCACCTATAGCAAAAGGCCTGTCACCGGTGGCATACCACAGGATTCTGTGTTGGGCCCTTTACTTTTCAGAAATTATTTTTCAGAAGTCCAAGCAAACAAGGACAGCCTATGGCTGACCAAGTTCGCAGACAACTGCAAACTGGGAGCAATCATTGAGTCCTTGAATGATACTACTGCAGAAAGGATTAACACAGACAAATTATTTGTGCCAAAGTGACTGACTGAAACTAAATGCAGAAAATGCATAATTATTCCCTTTGGGAAAGCTAAAACCCCTGCCAATTACAATATAGACAGCACCCCCCAACAGTATATCCAATGTGGTATGTGATCTGAGTTCTCAGGCTGATAGCAAACTAATCTTCAACCACTACATGTTCACAGTACTGAGGAAGTCCTTCTATGTGGCACATCTCATAAGTACAGGCATAGCATCTAGATCAAGGGATATTATAAATGCATTGTACTCAGCCTTCATCAGACCAATAATTGAGTACAGTGCACCCTTTTTAATGTATTTCACCAGACACTTGCAACAGTTGGAGAGACACCCCCCCCCCCCCCGAAGCTTCTCACCAAGAAAATACAGGGTTCACAAAACAAGTCCTATGCAGAAGGATTAAAAGCCCTATCACTGTTTTCTGTCTCCTACAGGCTTCTCATAGGTGATCTCTGTCTGAATTACAGAGCAGTCAATAATCCGGCCCTGATGAAAATGTTACACATTTGTAAATCAAACTGCATGACGGTCACTCACTCCAGGGATCTTAACCTAGACTCTGACATGAAGAAATCATGCTGGAGAGAGAGATATTTCTCTCAAAGAATACCCCTACTCTGGAACAACCTTCCCATTCATGTGAAGCAGTGACTCTCAGTGACCCTCTTCAAGAGCAACTTAGATCAATGGATGGGTAATCGTAAATTCACTCCTTGGGTGCCGCCTATGTCCATCATGGACAGACTCAGTTGGTATTAATTACCTTACCATAGGCACATACCTCTGTGAACTTTGTTCGCCTAGTTATTGATAATTGGGAAACTTGGGATAAATATGGTTAGGCTTGTAAAGGCTTTTGGGCCGTTAGCCTAGTAACCTCCTATCAATCAATGCACCCACAAACAAATGTATGTTAAAGCAAGAGTGTATTTATCACAGTCAGTAGAGGAAAAGGAACAAAAGAAGGCTGCCCTCTTATTCCGCTTCATATTTAGCCATAGCTGTGGAATGACTAGCAAAGTCAATGAGATAAAGAAGATTTACAAATAAATGAAGATTATCAAACAAAAAACGATTTTCATAGATGACATACTGCTGACTATGAATAACATTAATTTGACTTGCACTCCTCTTCAAGGAAATTTGAAAGAATCATGGGTCATAAGTTTAATGAAATAAAACAGAGCATTTAAATCAATCAGAAGTGAAACGCCACCTTTAATAATGAAGAAAATACACACACACACACACACACACACACACACACACACACACACACACACACACACACACACACACACACACACACACACACACACACACACACACACACACACACACACACACACACACACACATAACTAAATATACATATATATGTATATACATAAACTGGAACTGTAAACAATTTAGATGTTTAGTGCTCCTTTTACCAAACAATATAAAATATAATACAAATTAATTATGAAATGTAAATAAAATTATTATTAACTGGAACAAAATATTGTTTACATTTAAAGACAGATTAAATTAAATTACATTACTTCCAAAAATTGTGTGTGCATGTAAACACACAGATACTCTCCTCATTGAACAAAGATTATATTAAATTAATTACTAAACCCAATCTTGCTAAGCTTCCTGTGTTACCCAATGGACAACAATATAATTAAAAATCATATTAATAGGATGGAATAAAGATGGACTAGGGTTACCTGATACTAAATCATATAGGTTCATAGGTTAGTACTAGGCTATCGGCCCCAGAGCCTATACAAGCCTAGCTATAACAATTCCCTGGCTATTTCTTCCCACACTATTTACTTCCCTGGACCCCTGTCTAGCAGGGTGACTGACATGATCCCCGGGGTGAATTTCCTTTCTCCCATCCAATCATCAAGGTTCCTTTGGAAGAGGGGTCCAACAGGAGCTCTGCTTAACATGTATGGGCAGTCTATTCCAGAGTCTGGGGAGTCTCTGGGTCAGAAAACTATCCCTCCAGCATGTTTTGTTTATTGTGATGACAAGGTTTAGATCCCTGGAGTGTGTGGCTCTGAGGGATTGGGATTTCTTTAAGTGTAGCATGTCCAACAGCTCTGGGTTTGACATGGCCTTGTATATTAAGCAGAGAACACCTCTGAGTAGATGATATGTGACAGAGTATAGCTGGAGTTTTTAAGGCGATCAGCACAGGGCATCTGCTTTAGGCCTGTGATTCTTTTAGTGAGGTATTTCTGCGGCCTTTCCAGTTTTTGCAGATGTCTTGAGAGGTACATACCAAATGGGGCGTTGTATTCTATAATGGGTCTAATGAGGGATGAGTACAGTGGGACATTGAACTCCTTTTTTCTGGATGAAAAACCCTTAGTGATGAGGTGTGCCACATAGAAGGATTGCCTGACTGTTGTGGCAATGTGGTTATCGAAGGTGAGACCACTGTCCACCTGTGTCCCTTGGTCTCTTATCACACTTTCGGTGTTTAGTGTATTGCCACCTATGTAGTAATTCATGGGTACATGGTTTTTCCCAAAGGGGATAACTATACATTTCTTGGCATTGAGCTTGAGCCCATAGCTCTGGCACCAAGCATCTGTTTCTGTAAGGCCCTTTTGTAGAGTATCCACATCATTTGGGGATTCAGTAATGGCTCCCAGTTTGCAGTCATCTGCGAACTTTGTTAGCCAGAGTCCCTTAGTGTTGGCCTGTACTTCAGAGAAGTAGATGCCAAACAAGAGTGGTCCCAAGACTGAACCCTGAGGCACTCCACTTGTCACTTGTCTGGAGATGGATTTGGAGTCAGCTACTTTTACAGTGTGGGTTCCGTCAGTAAGCCAGTTGGCAACCCATCGAGTGACATATGGATTAATGCCCAGCTTAGTAAGTTTATCTATGATTCCAGAGTGGGGGGTGGTGTCAAAGGCCTTGGCGAGGTCCAGATAGGCTGTGTAGACCGCCTTAACTCATCCACGGCTCTGGAGACTGATTTGAAGAAGTCAATCAGGTTAAGGAGACAAGATCGGCCCTTCACAAACCCAAACTGAGTGGGGTCCAGTGTTTGAAGGTTGCCAATGTCTTTGCTCTGGCTTCTGGATTAAAGGAGATAGCCCAAAGGATTGCTATACCATACATTGCAAGACTGAAAAGTATACATTAAAATACATGAAATAATAAAAATATAGTCACAAATCAGTCAATAAGTATAACAGAAAATGAAATGCTATTAATTGTAATTAATTATAACTCAAATTAGTAATATGATATTAAAAAATTCAAAAAACTTTACTTTTCAACATCTTGAGCTATGTATGGCTATTGTCAATTTTGCTCTATGCTAGGTGTTATAGAAAGAGTTAGTCATGCTAAAATAATAGAAAAGAAAAATAAAAACTTTTTGTTTTGTTTAAATTGTTCTGAAAATACAAATTTATCAGCAGAAAAGACTTTATGTAAATTTAAACTGCAAATAAGAGAATGGGTTTTGATTTAAAGTGTTAAGACAATTTATGTATCCAGAATACAAGGTATGACCTCATTCAGATTGCAGAGTTTTCTGGAGAAACATAGTTTTCACAATATTTTCAGTACAAGAAATGTTTTGAATCAAGACTATCAGATGTTTATAAAATTCTACTGGGTTCACCTAAATCAAACAAACTACATACATTTCTTCCTTGATCATAAAGTCAGTTGATAAAACAACTGCATCTCCTTATAATTTTTACAGGCATAGCTTAGTAAGCAAATGTCCCATATATATGGCAACAAAATTTCAGAAAATTGTGTAGATTTATAGAACAATGGCTAGATTATTTTCTTTGCTTCCTGGGGCAGTTTGCTTACTTTAAACAGCTCCTAGGAATTTTAATAGAAAAGTAGCATGTCTTTTCTTATTATTTGTTTTAATCTGCATTCTGTTAATAAATGTTTTTAATTTAATACATTTGACTTAGGTTCTTATGCCTGAGTATCTCTTACGTCTGTGATGATATTCGTATGCTTTCACCTTGCCTGTTGCATAATGGTAATGCGAAACTTTATGCTGTGTATTACACTGTTTTGGACTTTCTCTCACTAGGATGTCACTGAAAATGGGCTTTCCCAATTAGACATTCCAAGTTAACAAATATAATAGATTTATCCCAGAGAAACGTAAAATAATTAATAAACAGAGATTGCATGGCAGGGAAACAATACATGAGGTTCACAGCATCACTGGATATTATTATTATACACTGCAAACCATCTATGTAGCAAAATGGCATAGTTCTAAATGGTGAAGTGGGTAGCTTAGGTAGATGCTGCTGGTATCATGTTCTAGTAACAAAAGGGTGAGAGGCATGGGTCAGCCTGCTCTGGAACAACAGGTGGGGTGGGCTGGACAGCAGCAACAAATATAAGGTCACAAAGAAGGAAGAGGAACGCTACTCTAGCAAGGCGGCAAGAAAGCCAAAAGGTCAGAACTTAAGTAAGCATCCTGACAGTTAAGACTGAGGAAAACGAGGAGTTATAGAAGGTTAAAGCTATGTATTAGGCCTCAGCTGCTTTAAGGGAGGAGGATGAGTAAATGGGGACAGAATAAGAGAGTGGAGTAGGAGAGAGAGGTATTATTGGGGAAACTGAAACTGCCAAGAACAAGGAGGGAAGCTCCATTCTCCAGGATACAGAAAGATAGGGACGTGATTGAGTTTGTGGACCATGAGGAGTTCTAGCTGAGTAGTATGGGAGTGCACAAGAAAGGACAGAGTTCTGGTTGTGGTCCTAACTAAGGTGGAAAGAGGGCCAGAGATGCTTAGGTAAAAAGCAAGTCACTGTGTAGTTTAGTGTTAGGGTAAGAATACAAAATTGCTAGTGAATAGTTTTAGGATAGTGGATTACACTCATCTGGGGAAAGGGTTATAGGTATGTCAAATGTCTATAGGCAAAGTGAGGGAGTGAACAAGCTACAGCAAGTGGTCATAAATGAAATGGATAGGAGAAAGAAACTGAAGTATGAAAATAGAAAGGAGAAGGTCACTAGAGCTACAAAGGAATGTGAGACTAGCAATAATAGCAAAAGAATGGGTATACAAGAGCTATAAGTGAAACAGTGATGGTGGAGGCACAGTGCAAACAGGAAAGCAGGAGGCCAACAATGCTGCAAGTCAAAATTAAGTTAAATTTTATTTAGTTATACAGCACAAATGAGGAAGTGAGGGACTGACACGGACTGAGAAAGGGTCGGAGCCAGATAATGGAAGGCAGGCAAAATAAACAGAAGTTTTGCATGAATACGTTAAAATCATTTAGAAGGAAACAGAAGAGAGGGTGTCATCCTGCCTCTAAGAGGTCCTAAGATTCTAGTCATTGTACAGGCAGATCCCCTGACAAAAATCTTCAAATGATTAATAACTAGTGCAGATCCGCCTGAAAACTGGAAGACAGTAGAAGTACTATCTAAATTAAAAAATGTAAGGAGATAAAGCCATGTCAGCTTAACACAAGTTTATGGACAAAATCCTGAGGGTAAAACTGGTCACTTTCCTAGATGAGACTGACTTCCAAGGACAGCAGACACTAGGCTGCATGGCTGGAAGAAGCTGTCAGTGAACTTCATCAACTTTGCTGACTTTAGGACAACAACAGATGTTGTCTACCTAAATTTCAAACAACATTATGTAGGAGTTTTCTTCAATACAAACACAGCACCACTTGCCAAAGAATCAGCTCCAACAGAATATTAAAAATGCCAAAATACAAAGGTAATAAAAATGAGCAGTACACTGGTGACATCTAGTGGTCAAAAGATAAAAACTCAAGCAATTATCTGACGTTTCTTTAAAAGTTTTTTATATGTTCAGTACTGTTTTTTTTACTGGAATACTATTTAAATACATGACATAATGTTATGATTAAGATTACACTGAAGAAGATGTGTTAACAATGAAACTTTTTTTGTCTGACCTTAGCCATACCTCTCAACCTCTTACTGCAAGAAATCTGGACAAAACTAAAAATATTCAAATACACTGACAGTTCCCAAAAGGGAACAAGGAATTCTCCCAAAAAAAAACTGAAGTCAGGAAGCAAAAGGATTAGATGCCTTTTCTTTATATTTTACTTCTTCTGGTACCTCGGCTACACAAGCCTTCTAAGGAATAAAACAATGCATTTCAAGCAGCCTTTTTATATCCCCTCAATCAACTGTGTTAACACATTTCAATTAATATACACCGATTACTACAAAGTACAATTACTACAAATTTCAATTACTAGAAAATTCAACCCAAGCTTAAAGGTGTACCCTCCTATGCTAGTGTTAGAAAGAAAGAAACACACAGAAAAACTTTCCAAACATACATATGAAAGCACTCACTACTATATCCTACATAATGCATTAAACAGTAGAAACATTTATTCTTATCAATAAATCCATTAATAATGAATTTATATTAATTCCATTGAATGCTACTATTCAGTACATATATTAATTCTAAATTCATTCAAATTTACATTCAAAGATTTACATATAATCAACGCATTATTGCACTTTTCTCTACTATTACTATTTTCTTACCTTTTTACTTATTTTCATATTTCTGCTTATTACTAATTGTGAATCCAATAATTCCCTTAAACATCCCAATTTATTTCCAAATTTAACCCTTGTGGGAACAAAGTTCCTAAATTCACAATAATTTTGGTTTCTAACCTTAACAGTCTACGTCTGAATTCATCTCCCCCCATATTTTGACATCCAAAGGGTTGGGCCAGAACACTGAAGTAGAAGCTGTCAGCATCTCCCCCATGGACAGTACAAAAATGCTGGGCCACTGGACTCTCCATTCTCTTGTTTCTAACATTTCCCAAATGTTCTAAAACTCTTAACTTCACTTTTCTCTTTGTTTGTCCTATGTACCACATCTTGGGTGTACACCCACACCCAATAATGTAGACAACCCCACACAAATCACATTTAAACTCATTTTTAATCCAAAACTTTTTACCATTAATTACCCAACCATCCACATCTTTTTATTTTTTTGCATACTCTGCACATTCCACAGGCTCCAGCCTCTTCCCCACTGTGCTCTGTGCCTTTTGATTCAATAATTCCCTTAAGTTCCTAAATCGGCCATATGAAAAATTTACTTTTTTTTGGGAACAAATTGCCCACCATTTCATCCCTATAAATCACTGGCCATAGCTTATTCACCAACTCTCTTAATGTGTCAGAAAAGGGAGACAATTTAGTTAGATAAAATATGGACTCCACATTTTCTGTTTCTTTTACTTTGTGAATTTTATGATGAACCCTGGGACTTCTCAGATCACATCTTTTATTCACCACCCCTCTGACTTTGTTCAAAGCTCCCTGAATATACGCATCTGTGTAACCTCTCTTACATAATCTATTTTTCACCATAATGAATTCATTTTCTAGGACTTTATTATCAGAGGTATTTGTCAAAGTTCTCTTGAATTCCCCATAGGGTAAGGATTTAATCAAATGCACAGGATGTGCACTGCTAGCTTCCAAAAAATTAGCAGCAGTTGCTTTATGAAAGGGCCTATATTGTAACTTCTCATTGAAATCTACATAGAATTCCACATCCAAAAATTGCATAATTCTGTCATTAACTCTGTATGTAAATGCTAAACCAAAAGATTTTTGACTTAACATGTTCATGAAATTTTCAAACTCACATTGATCACCCCTACACACAAAAATCAAATCATTAATGAAGCGTTTAAACATGACTACATTGTTCTTGACAAAATTTGTTGGATAAATAAACATATTTTCAAAAAAAGCCATAAACAAAATAGCATAAGAGGGGGCAAACACCGCTCCCATTGCTGTCCCCTCTAACTGTAGATAAGACTCTTCTTCAAAAACAAAATAGTTATATGTCAAAGCATACTCCAAAAGTTGACATAAATAAGCAGTTTTGGGACCTTCACCCAATATTTTACAATTGCGTCCAAACCCTTCTCTATTTTGATATTTGTGTATAGTGATTTTACATCTACACAAGCAAAATAGTAGTCAGAACTCCATTGAATATTGCCATTACATTCTTGGACATGGGCAGTATTCTTAACATATGACTGGACACTAAGAAGAAATACTTTCAAATGAGAATCCAGAAAGATGCCTAAATTCTGCAAGAATGCTCCCACCCCTGAGACTATAGGTCTTCCAGGGGGTTTAGTTAAAGATTTATGCAACTTGGGGATTGCAAAGAATTTGGCATCCTTAGGATTCTTAACATATAGTTTGTAGCATCTTTTCGATCAAAGAATCCCAGCCTCTCTCCCCTTTCCAGTAATTCCAATAAGCCCTCATTAAATTCTTTTACTGGATTAGAATGCAGTTTTCTATAAACTGTGTTATCAGACAACAAGTCAAATACCATACAATTATAATCATTTCTTGCCATTATAACCCAATTCCCCCCTTTGTCTGCTTGTGTAAATACATATTTTGCAGTTAGGCCACGTAGCTGCTTTAAGGCCAATCATTGCTCCTTATTTAAATTCCAAACATTTGAATTTTTAACAAAATGGCTATAGGCAACTTCAGTTTGTTTGCATAATGCATTCTCAAACACATTAACCACACTTGAAACCTTAGGGGGTACAAAAGAACTAACAAAAGGAACCCTAGGTACATTCAATTTGCCATACCCAGTAGAAAAAAGACATTTTCATCATTGAGCAAGTCAGAATCAGTTTCCACATCTACATCATTGTCCCAGTCCATAAACGGGTTATTATAAATTGACATGTTAAGCAGTGAGTCCTCTACATCTTCCTCATTTAGTTCATTCGCTTGAACATCACACTGCCCCTTGTTTGCAAAAAATACCTTCAAATGCAGCTTCCTGCAAAATTTCTTAACTTCACCTAACACATCAGCGAGCGTAGGAAAAAAAAGTTGGGACAAACTTGGTACCTTTGAGGAGGACATTCACTGCTTCATCTGTTAACAATAAATCTGATAGATTCACAATGTTTAGTGTATTTACTACAGCACTATCAATATTAACATTCCCCATTTGGTTAACTGTTAGTACCGAATCCATCAACAGAATTTATTGCGCAAAGTACTGGAAAAGCACATTCTACGATCTTATTAAAAATTGCAAGCCAAGAAAAGTTCTACTTCGATCATGGGCCAGGGACAGATGGATGTTGAGCTGAACTGACCAGCTGGACCTTGAGATATGCTGCCATGCATGCTGGGTACTACCACCAGACCTGACCTGAAAACAAAAGTGCTGTAGTCCCATCTTTCAAAAGTCTATTTTTGTTTTGTGTGCAGCTCATCTGGGATGGTCTTGGTGGTACTGCTATTAGGCTGACTGCTGCTTGGAGCTACCCTTTGCTGGATAATTGTGGTGGTGGCGTGGCTGATGTTTTGATATATTTTTTTTATTTGCTCTGATTCTGACTGCCTGCTTGTCTTCTGTGCAGCATTTGAGGGGGTTGTGGCCTCTTGGTGAAGATGCAGCTGCTTTCTTCACTTAACTGGGCAGAGCTAAGTGGCTAAATTTGTACATTTTATGGTTCATACTGGCAAGATATGGGTAGGGTTCATCTATGAGTGACTTAATAAAGTCATTGAGTATTTACACATGTATTTATTTATTTATTTATTTATTTGTAGATTTTATGGCTAATACTGGCAAGATACGGGTAGGGTTCATCTATGAGTGACTTAAAGTCATTGAGTATTTACACATGTATTTATTTATTTGTAGATTTTATGGCTCATACTGGCAAGATACGGGTAGGGTTCATCTATGAGTGACTTAATAAAGTCAATGAGTATTTACACATGTATTTATTTATTTATTGGCATTTGTTTATTGGGAAAGTCCACTGGGCCAAGGAGAACCCATTTTCAGTGGAGGCCTGGGGAGAAAAGCTCAACAAAAGCAGTTTGCATGAGAGAAGATGGTTATACAGAACACAATTAGTAAATTGAAATACATTATACAAAACACTACTAGTGCAATTAAAGACACACATTAATAAGCTAAGCAAGTCCAGTGTAGTTACAGGTTCTGTCAAATGTATAAAGAATATAGTTTGTATTGACACATACTGTACATGAAAAAAAAAACACAAGTAGCAAATAGTAACATTTTAAGGCATTAAGCACATACAGTTGTAGGTGTAGTTGGGTAAGGAAGGTAGATATAATAAGTGTGAATTGAATATGTCTATAGTTGAGGATGGTAGAGTCCAGTTAAGTTTAGGATAGTAGTAAAGGGGAGTACAGAATAGATAAGGAATACATTAGGCAGGTTGGGCTAGAGGCTATTAGTTTTATATGGTAAGGAGAGAGTGATGGGAGTTTATAGATGAGTTAGGGTATTATAGAAGAAGTGTGCACAAGGTTTGTACAGAAGTGAGTAAGGAGAGGGAGGAGTGGGTAGGAGGGCTCTTAGGACTAGGTAATGGCTGGCGGAGGTATTGACCAGTTACAGGTCCATTTGGAGAGAAGATAAATGTGTAGGACAGCTTTAAAGGAGTCAGGCAATTGTGATGTGTGAATCCATGTAGGAAGGCTATTCCATGTTTTGGTTAGGACCCAGGAGTATAGTAGCTTACCTGCTGGAAGTTTAGGTTTAAAAATGTGTAGGAGGTGCTGGTTTACAGATCTTAGGGACCTATTTGTATTGTAATGGATGAATAAGGAATTTAGGGCAGGGGAGTCGTAAGGTTTATTAATTAATTTGTAAGTGGTAGCTGAAGACAGGTTAAGTAGTGGCGGAATTCAAGTCAGTGTAGAATTTTTAGAGAAATGCAGTGGCGGATACAGTGGCGACTGCTAGTAGTGAATTTGGCTATCTTGTTATAGCATGTTTCTAGTTTGGTTTTCAGGGAGGACTGGAGGTTGGTAAATAGGGTAAATATTTATTTATTATTTTGTTTACTGACATTTGACTACCACAAAAGTCGGCTTTGTGGTCTCCAGGCCAGTCATTTTGTGTAACCGAGCAGTTTACAGATTTAGCTGGTAAAGGAGAAGATTTGGAGGTGCTGGAAAAGCTGGTACTAAAGAGCATTTCTTTTACTAGTTTAACTTGAACAATGTCATTTAGCCATTTTCTGTTGCATAGAAATATTCCTATTAGGGATTGCAGTTTATCAATGATTTCTGCAGATATGAGTGCGAATTGTCTGCTTATTGTAGTAGAACAGAAGTTTATGCTGATTATTGCTCAGCTAATGTACTTTGATGCAAAGCTGTTACAGACTGTAGTTTTAACTTTTGAGTTAGATGCAATTTATTTTTAAGATGAATAACAATCAGCAATGCCATTCTAGAATGGCATGCTTACTGTGCAGAAAATGTAGGCTGATGTAGGTTGATAAGAAATATGTTCTATTAACTTTTTAAATGAATTACAATGCAGTCAGTAATCACACTGCAGTCTCAATGATGTCCAAGTAGACAGGTTTGTACTTATTTAGGGATTATAAATTGATGAAAAACCTATGGTTAACTCTGTACATGAATTATGGACTTTTCAATAAGGCCAGACTAAAGTACTTTCATGCATTATTGTGGAAAAAATGTAGGTTAAAGCAAATCTGTTCTATTAATGTTTTAAATTGATTGGATCCCGATAACTACCATCCCATCAGTCTGACGAGCCTGATCTGCAAGGGCATGGAATGCATTATCATGGAACTTATAAACAAAGACATTGGCAACCTTCAAACACTGGACCCCACCCAGTTTGGGTTTGTGAAGAGCCGATCTTGTCTCCTGAACCTGACTGACTTCTTTGAATCAGTCTCCAGAGTTGTGGACGAGGGTAAGGTGGTCCACACAGCCTATCTGGACCTCGCCAAGGCCTTCGACACCATCCCTCACTCTGGAATCATAGATAACCTTACTAAGCTGGGCATAAATCCCTACATCACTCGATGGGTTGCCAACTGGCTTAATGACAGAACCCAGACTGTAAAAGTAGCGACTCCAAATCCAGCTCCAGAAAAGTGGAGTACCTCAGGGTTCAGTCCTGGGACTGCTCTTGTTTGGCATCTACTTCTCTGACATAAAGGCCGACACTAAGGGACTCTGGCTAACAAAGTTTGCAGATGACTGCAAACTGGGAGCCATTATTGAATCCCCAAATGATGTGAATATTCTACAAAAGGGCCTTACAGAAACAGATGTTTGGACCCAGAGCCATGGGCTCAAGCTTAATGCCAAGAAATGTATAGTTATCCCCTTTGGGAAAAACCATGTACCCATGAATTACCACATAGGTGGCAGTACACTAAACACCAAAAGTGTGATGAAAGACTTAGGGACACAGGTGGAAAGTGGTCTCACCTTGGACAACCATATCGGCACAATAATCAGGAAATTCTTCTATGTGGCACACCACATCACTTAGGGCTTTTCATCCAGAAAAAAGGAGGTCATTGTCCCATTGTACTCATCCCTCATTAGACCCATTATAGAGTACAATGCCCCATTTGGTATCTACCTCATAAGACATATGCAACAGCTGGAAAGGCCGCAGAAATACCTCACTAAAAGAATCACAGCCTAAAGCAGATGCCCTATGCTGACCGTCTAAAAAAACTCCAGCTATACTCTGTGGCATATCATCTACTTAGAGGCAATCTCTGCTTAACATACAATGCCATGTCAAACCCTGAGCTGTTGGACATGCTCAACTTAAAGAAATCCCAATCCCTCAGAGCCACACGTTCCAAGGATATAAACATGGTCATCACAATGAACAAAACATGCTGGAGGGATAGGTTCCTGACCCAGTGACTCCCCATACTCTGGAATAGACTGCCCATACATATCAAGCAGAGCGCCTCCTTGGCCCTCTTCAAAAGGAACCTTGGCGATTGGATGGGAGATAGGAAATTCACCCCGGGGATCATGTCAGTCACCCTGCTAGACAGGGGTCCAGGGAAGTAAATATCGTGGGAAGAAATATCCAGGGAATTGTTATGGCTAGGCTTGTATAGGCCCTAGGGCTGATAGCCTAGTACCAACCTATGAACAATCTTGGCTGGACAAATGCCTCTGACTGACTTTCTGTGAGTAGGCATGGATTGATATATACTTTCTGCAAGAACCGAGGCACAGATTTCACAATTTATCATGGCGGCAGACATGATCTGCAGTATCATGCCAACAGTGAGGAACACAGACAGAATTGAAAACAATGGAAGGGCTATGGCAGACTTCTTTGGACCTTAGACTTTAACAAGTGCAAAAGTTATTGAGGCAGAAGATGGTTTTGTGTCACTCCTTGCTGAACACAGTTTGTCATCTGCAACAGGAGAACACATCCTTAAATTTATGAAAAAATGCAGAGAGGGTCAAGATGTTCCTAGGAAAATATGTGGAGCAACATTGGCAGCCTGCATTGCATGGGATGTTCTGGGACCTTATTAGCAGAATGAAGCAGCTACCAATTGCCAGAAATTGCCATTCTGTGTGTATATGCATCAAAGCACAAACATCAGTGATGACAAACTTTTGGTGATCCTTGTCGGTTATTTAGATGAAAAGGCAGGCAAACATGTCATTAGGTTCTTTCATATGCCTGAATCCATCCATCCACAACCTTTTTTTCTGATTTTTGCACATTTGGTTGGGGTATCACTTCAACAATGACAATCATCTAAAGCCAAGATTTACACTGGCGGGTGGCTAGCCCTGCTACAGTAGCTCTTCCACAATACATGTATGCTCACACCTATGGCCAATTTAGAGTATCTAATCCACCTACTGCATGTTTTTGTAATTTGAGTAGAAACCAGAACACAGGGAAGACAAGCAGATTATACACAGAAGGCACCCCAACCAAGAACTGAATCACAGAACCTGTTGCTGTGGGGTAACAATGTTATCCACTGTACCACTGTGCTGACCCTCATATGGCAGGAATTGGGTAAGCATTAACTGATGCTTTAATATCCACTCTGACAAAATGTAGTATTCCAGTTTCCAAAATTGAGGTCTTTCCTTTGGAAATTGCTGCCTCAATGACTGGAAAGCACAATTATGTGCCATCTCATTTAAAGGAGGTGAAGTCTACCATTATTACTGTAAAGGCATTACAATCACCAACTGAAGAACTCATTTCAGATGTGTAATGTCATTTCAGTTCCTGTGTACAAAGACAACAAAAACTACAAGAATTTGTTCACAGACACTGACCCTCTCCAAATTATTAGGCATGCATCTACTAGATGGCTAAGTCTTGAGAAGATCATAGCAGAACCCAGAACATGTGGCCAGCCCTAAATTCTTTTTTTTTTTGTCTGCAGAACCACAATCTGATAAAAAATTTACTTAATTTCCGAACACCTGCAGAGTCATGAATCGCACTTGATTTTTAGGTTTCCCAACTATGCACTTAAACCTTTACTTGAGTTCAACATTTGGCTTCAGAGACAAGAAAGTCAGCTATCGACATTGCGTGCCACTGTTCATAACCTCCTGTAGCAGTACACTGGCAGACTCCTGAGACCCAGCAGCTGCCATCTGACTTATCAGTGATATTTTTATACTGACTGGCAGTAGCTTTATTCTTCCAAACAGTGAGTTGCCTACTGGCAACTGGGTCATGCATTACATGAATAGCCATGAAGAGATATCGCTGGGACAGTAACAACATTTAACTTTTATAACAAAAAGTCTCAGATTTTTATGCTGCAGTGCTGCAGAAAATGCTTAGCCATTTTCCAGTTCAAGACTGTTTAATGAAGGATGCTGCATTTTTATTAATCCTGCCAAAAAAAATGGATATATCTTCCAAACTTGTCAGGGATGTTGGTTTCAGTCTAGGTGCCTATGGAAATGATGCTGAGGCTGAACAATTAATTGATGAATTTACCCAGTATCAGATTAAGGAGGCAAGGAAACTGACAGGTCCAGCAGATGGGCCCCACTTCTGTGTGTCCAAGTACTGTGCACAGCTTCTGAAGGACCTTTGCGCTGACTTTTCAAGCAGCTGATGGCTTTACTTTGTTTGCCACATTCCAGTGCAAAAGCTGAAAGAGCTTTTTGCATGGTACAGAAAGAAAAGACTGAACTGCATGTCTTAGATGCTGCTAAGACGCCCCACAGCAGCACAGAATTAAGTGTGTATCTAAAGCATGATAGGTACATATCTCCTTATTCTTTACTTTATTCATGCAAACAAAATGCAAATGTGGACCTGACTGTAGTGTGAAAGACATAGCAGGGCATTCGTGCTAGACAATGTACTTCAAAGCCATGTAAATGTTGCTGGAAGTGGTATTAATGAGCTGTTGACTTTTGTTTGATTATGTATAGAAGCAGTGTTAATTTTAGTTTCGTACTATGTACTACTGTTGTTTCATTCATTAGTTTTTTATGGTGTGGTTATGGTGTTTTTGAAGATCATTTTCCAGGCTGGGGATGGGAGGCTGGCATAATGATTAAAGTGTTTACTTTACAGACACAAGGTGCAGGGTTTCATTCTCGCATACAGTAATTGGCTAGGCTTAAAATGGCCCACAATGGCAATTAGCCTAGTACTAATCTATGAGCCTATTATAAAATAAATTTTTTTGATTTGAATCACAAGTATGTGTTTGTTATTGAATTTTACAAATGCACAGTATTCACTCTTGGATGGTATGAATTTAAATTTAATGCTTCTGGCAGAAAGCCCACTTCAACCAGGCCCCATGGAAATGGTACATTTCATTCAGTGCAAAAATAGGGTGTTCCATATTTTGACTGGTTATAGCACACTGTTAGGGTTTGTGTTCCACATAGCCTCTTAAGAGCTTGAGACCTAAGATAGGAACCAGACTGTTGTATGACTGAATGGCAGAACACAGAGGGCTACGTTGTGATGGAAGATGCCAGAAATAAAGGAAGTGAATAGTGGTGTACCACACAGGTCAGTCCGGGGTCCAGTACTCTTCATTGTGTTTGCTTATCTGTATCAAACTAACAATCCTTCCCACCTGACAGTTTCAATATCAATGGCTTCAATCATTAACAAAACTCTCACTGTGAGATCTAGCTGGAGAAAATGATCTAAATGAGAAGCTAAGCACTGAGGCAGAGCAGGTTATTGTCCCAATGGGGTGGATTCCCTTGACGTGTAATGGAATAGTTTCCTGAACTTTTGAGGACTCTGAGAGTCTGAAACCACAGTATTTTCAATCTTAGTGGGGCAAAAAGCATGTTTTAGTCTTTCTTTTCTGAGGTTTTCATTGAGGCATGGAATCACAGGGGAAAGTGGAAGGGTACATGTGAATCTTTTCTGCCACAAGATAATGCATCCACCATCATCTCCTCTTTGCACAGATGAACTGAGCTGTATAGGAGGAGGTGCACATTCTTTTGGGCAGTAAAAGGGCTGATCTCTGGGGTACCCTCTTCAAGAAGATCCAGATCAATAGCATTCCATTACCCTCGGCTCCAGCAGAGTTCAAGGGTAACAAGTGAAAGAGTCCAGTACCAGTGTACTCACTGGGAGCACATAGTTAATTGTTCTGAATGCTCCTTTATTATGTGTCTGAACATCAGAGCAACACCTCTGAAGTTCACTAATACTGAAACTTGCCGTTAAACTAACTTCACTGTTTCTGAACCTTGGAGGTAAGGGAGCATCCTTTCACCCCAAGGTTGTGTGAACTTGGTGTCAGTATACTTAGAATCCAGAGGATGTGAGATACAGAAGGTCTACACCCCTGCAAATATGCTTGATCTCTCTTTTTTTCGAAAACACCAAGGTTACTCTAACACTATTTTTTTTTTTGCTATCAGTGTCTGCAACATTTGTGTCCTCAAAGTACTGCCATGAATGCACTCTTACATTCCTGGAAAGTGAACAGCTGTCACAGTGAAGCCACAGTCTGTAGAACCTGCTGCTAGACTGACAATGAATCTTTGTACTGGGGTACTAGATCATGCTATTACACTACAATGCCTGAAAACATATTACACCGAACTATAGCTTAGTTGTTCAAAAGAAGCAAAAGGACTTTTGGAATGAGCTCTCATTCCAGTGCTTTCATAGGTTCATAGGTAGATACTAGGCTATCTGCCCGAAGGCATTTATAAGCCTAGCTGGAATGTGTTGGCTTTCGCCACCCCCTTAGATTAGTTCCCTGTGCCTCTGTCGAGCAGAGCCTTTGAAGTGATCCCTGGGGTAAATGTTCTGTTTCCCATCCATTTGTCAAGGTTTCTCTTGAAGAGGGTTAGTGAGGAGCTCTGCCTAAAGTAGATTGGAATCTTGTTCCACAGCATGGGAATTCTCTGGGACAGGAGTCTATCCCTCCAGCACGTCCTATTTATTGTTGTGGTGAGGTTTAGATCCCTGGAGTGTGTGGCTCGAGGGGATATGGTTTTCTTTAAATGGAGCATGTCCATCAATTCTGGGTTGGACATGGCCTTGTATGTCAGGCAGAGATCACCTCTGACTAGGCGGTATGCAACCGAGTACAGCTGGAGTTTCTTCAGTCGAGCTGCATAGGGCATCTGCTTGAGGCCAGTAATCCTCTTGGTGAGGTACTTCTGTGGTCTTTCCAGTTGTTGCAGGTGTATTGTAAGGTACATCCCAAATGGGGCATTGTACTCTATTATGGGTCTGATGAGTGATGCATAGAGGGGCCCAATGACCTCTTTCGATCTGGATGCAAACCCTTTTGTGATTAGGTGGGCCACATAGAAGGATTTTCTAACCACTTTGGCAATGTGATTATCAAAGGAGAGGTTACTATTTACTTGGGTCCCCAGATCCCTTATTACGTCTTCCGTATTTAGGGGGCTACCACCTATGTAGTAGTTTGTGGGTACTTTGTTTTTTCCAAAGGGGATGACTATGCACTTTTTGGCATTTAGCTTGAGGCCATGGTTTTGACACCAGGTATCTGTCTCAGTGAGACCCTTTTGGAGGATGTCTGTGTCAGCTGAAGAGTCAATTATAGCCTCTAGTTTGCAGTCGTCTGCGAACTTGGTCAGCCACAGTCCTCCTGTGCTTGCCTGTACCTCTGAGAAGTATATACCAAACAGGAGGGGTCCTAGGACTGAGCCCTGGGGAACGCCGCTTGTAACCGGTTTAGAGTCAGACTTAGCTCTCGCAACTCTTACCATGTGGGTTATGTCCATGAGCCAGTTGGCAACCCATCTCGTGACATAGGGGTTTATATTCAGGCTGGTGAGCTTGTCTATAATACCCGAGTGGGGAATGGTGTCAAAGGCCTTTGTAGGGTCTAGGTAGGCTGTGTGGACAACCTTTCCCTCATCTATAGCCTCATCTATAGCCTTGGTAACTGTCTCAAAGAAGTCCAGACGGTTTAGGAGAAATAATCTGCCCTTAACAAAGCTGAACTGGGTAGGGTCCAGTGTTTGGAGGTTTCCAATATCTCTGTGAATGAGATCCATGATGATGCACTCCATAGCTTTGCAGACCAAGCTAGTCAGGCTTATACGGCGATAGTTCCTGGGGTCCATTGTGGCTCCACCTTTGTGGAGTGAAATAACCATTGCTGTGCGCCACTCTGTGGGCACATAGCCTGTGGAGAAGCTGAGTTTAAACAGTGTGTTTAGGGGAGGGGTTAGTTCATTTTTGAGCTCATGTAAGATGCAGCCTAGGGCACTGTCCGGTCCCACTGATGCTGTGTTTTTGGCTTTGGAGAGGGCTGTTTTAACCTGAGTGTCTGTGATTTCAGGGGCACTACATTCTTCTGGTATAGTTATGGGCCCTTTTGGGAGTGAGAGGGGGGTGAAGTTTGCACTGAACCTGTCTGCCAGGATGATGGCTATATCGGCCGGTTCAGTGTATTTTGTGGAATTCTGCACTAACTCCAAGCAGATCTGAGAATTGCCACTTAAATTCTTGACATAGCTAAAGAATACCTTATGGTTATCTTTGGAGTCCATGGCAATTTTTCTTTCAAAGCTAGCCTTGGATGATTTTATGAGGGAATGTAGTTTCTTGCTGATACTGATCAGGGATGTCTTCCCCTTCTTGGGATTTTACTCTTTTCTGTACTAATTTCCTCCTTCTATTGTATAGCTTGATTATGGCAGGGGTCCACCAGACTGGTTTCCTTTTCTTGGAGGAGTGAGTCTTGGTTTTGTTTTGGATAGCATGATCCATGCATTCTTGTAGGTGCCCTTAGAGTGCATTAGTAAAGGATTTTGCAGCTTGGACAGCGTTATCCTTTAGCATGGGGGCTTTGAAACTTCCTACCTCGGTCTTAAGTAACGTGAAGTTTGCTTTTGAAAAGTTTTTCACGGTGGTTTCTTTGACCAGGGGGTGGTGGCAGCATGTGGATATCCAGAGTGATTAGTTTATGTTCAGATCTAGCCAGCGAGGGGTTGACCTCCGGTGTGGAACACCGGTCGCCCATGTCCAATATGTTGTCACCTCTGGTGGGGATGTTGACCAGTTGATCCAGGGCATTTGAGTTTATAAATTCTAGGAAATGTTGGGCAAGGGAGTTTCTACTTAAGTAGTTCCCCCAGTTAATGTTTGGGTAATTGAAATCACCCAATATCAGTGTGTTTGGTAGGACCTTTATGTTTCCCAGTGTTTCCAGGAATGTGGAGTGGGGGTCCTGGGACATGGTGGGTGATCTGTAGCAAGCTATATTTTGAATAGCAGTTTTTCCCACTGTTAGTTGCACGTGGATGATCTCTGAAGCATCGTGCTGTGCCACTAACCTGGAGGTGTGGGTATCCTTGATGAATATGGATACTCCCCCATCTTTTGTATTTCGGTCCGGGTTTTGTGACCGAAATGTATGGTATGAGTAATAGCCTGGTAGTGCTGGGGTGCTCTCTGGAGCCTTAAACCAGGTTTCTGTAACTGCACCTATATCGATTTTCTCCATACTGAGGAGTGCCTCGAGTGAATGTATTTTGAGGTTTAGATTTCTGGCATTGAGTAGCATTACCCTCAGTTTTTTGTTACTTGTGCTGTTTATGACGGTGGGTTTGTCTTTTGAGCCTTACCTAAAAAAGACACTATGGGGGTGGCAAGACCCTTGGCCAATATTTGAAAGCCTAAGGGTGACAGGTGCAAGCCGTCTCTAGCGAAACAGCATGGCTTGTCGAGCATGTCATCCCAGGCTGACAGGCACTGGATTCCCCTTTGAATTACACCAGAAGCTTAGCAAGTTGTTGAAATTGATCATTTTTTCTCTATACCGTGGTATCATTCTTGGTGAGGGCAGGATGCTACTCAGGGTCAGGGTCATACAAGACTGGGCTATGTGATCAGAGAGCTCCTCCATGTCTCTTTTCATGTAATCCAGGGAGGTACGGCTCAGGTCATTCACACCAACATGGACAATGAGAGAGTCATATTTGTTCTGGAGTGACCTGAGTGCTTGTGTTATGTGGTGGATCCTGGCACCGACAGGCAGCTAACAGTAACCTTCTCCTTGTTCAGCCTAGTGAGTGGGATGTCAGTGTGCCTGACTATAGAGTCACCTATTACTAGTGTGTTGGGTATGTTATTTTGCCTTAAGGGCTGTGATTGTGTGGCACACTGGTTTTGTGAAGTATGTGTTTCATGGTTTGTGTTGAGGGGGGTGGAGGTTGCTTGGATGTCTGCTTTGGAGGTCTCTGTTGCTTCTGCAGATTTTTATTTAGAGCCTCCGAGTTTGTTTTCGTGTATTTATGTGTGTTTTTTGCCAGTGCTGGTTTCATAGGTCTATGTGAGACTGGTGGTGTGATGCAAGTAATTCCCTTCTCCTCTTGACTGCCTGGTCCAGTCTTGGGTTGAGAGAGCTTAGCCTCCAGTTTGGCTGTATAATTGCATCTCTCGCATGTATTAATGTTTGGTGGAAGGAGGAGAGGGTTGTCAGTGTACATGAGGCAATTGTAACATTGCCTCAAAATTCCCAGATTCACCAGTTGGACCGGAGAGTACACCTGAAACTGCCCTTTGGACATGCCTGGATAGGTACAGTGAACTGTTTTACTTATTGGCTGGTAAGGTCGAATAGAGAGCCTTGTCCTTCTCTACAGTATATGGGGGTCTAGTGCTAAGGTTTATTAGTGCTTGCTATGAGTTTTAAGCAAGTGCCGGTGTGAGAAGTGAATGGTTTGAGTGCACAAGTTGAAAGTTTGTCTAGTTCCAAGGGAAAAATTGAAGAGTAGACTTTGTGGAGCTGGGAATAGTTATACCCTAGCTAACTGACGCTGCCCATCGTGCAAAATCGCGCAAATGCAGGTTTTATATCAGGGAAATAAAAGAGATAGAAATTAGCCTAAAATGGCCAATAAACTACTAATTTCTGGGATGAAACCACTCCTCCAGGGACAGATAGGCTGCTCAAAGCTCTCTCTCTTACAGTGAATAGAGAAACTTCCTTCTATCCAAGTAAGGTATGGGCAAACACAGAAACTTGTAACACAGCCCTGAATTCAGCACTAACCTGAAAACTGGACTATACTAGCTTAGAAAGGTGGGAAAACAAGTATATTTTTTGTTTTTTTCAGAAAATAAAGCAGATACAATAAAAAAAAAACACTTTAAATGCACAAAATGACTGTCACACTTGCGTGTGTAGCCTACAACAGTTAAACAAGTAATTTAAACACAAAAATTACTTTGTTAAAGTGCAGGCAGTAAAATAAGTACAATATGTAGCTGAAACAAGCTTTTTAAATCACAGAAACTCTAGAAAATATTTGTTTTAGGTGGAATTAGCTAAAGGCAGCAAGAAAATGCAGAAAAATGATACTTAATCACTCCAAAATCTATCTTTTGTCTCTCTGCTGCTGTAGAACTCTGCTGGGCACCAGGCAGGAGCTTGCTGAGCTTTATACTAGCACAAAAACCTTGCAAATGCGGGTTTTATAGCAGGGAAATGAAAGAGAGAGAAATTAGCCCAAAATGGCCAATAAACTACTAATTTCTGGGCTGAAACCACTCCTCCAGGGACAGATAGGCTGCTCAAAGCTCTCTCTCTCTCACAGTGAATAGAGAAACTTCCTTCTACCCAAGTAAATTATAGGCAAACACAGAAACTTGTAACACAGCCCTGAATTCAGCACTAACCTGAAAACTGGACTATACTAGCTTAGAAAGGCAGGAAAACAAGTATATGTTTTTTTTTTCAGAAAATAAAGCAGCTACAATAAAAAAAACACTTTAAATGCGCAGAAATGGCTATCACACTTGAGTGTGTAGCCTACAACATTTAAACAGGTAATTTAAACACAAAAACGACTTTGTTAAAGTGCAGGCAGTAAAATAAAAACAATATGTAGCTGAAACAAGCTTTTTAAATCACAGAAACTCTAGAAAATATTCATTTTAGGTGGAATTAGCTAAAGGCAGCAAGAAAATGCAGAAAAATGATACTTAATCACTCCAAAGTCTCTCTTTTGTCTCTCTGCTGCTGTAGAACTCTGCAGTGCACCAGGCAGGAGCTTGCTGTGCTGTATGCTAGCACAAAAACCTTGCAAATGCAGGTTTTATATCAGGGAAATGAAAGAGAGAGAAATTAGCCCAAAATTGCCAATAAACTACTAATTTCTGGGCTGAAACCACTCCTCCAGGGACAGATAGGCTGCTCAAAGCCTCCTCTCTCACAGTGAACAGAGAAACTTTCTTCAATCCAAGTCAGGTATAGGCAAACACAGAAACTTGTAACACAGCCCTGAATTCAGCACTAACCTGAAAACTGGACTAAACTAGCTTAGAAAGGTGGGAAAACAAGTATTTTTTTTCCAGAAAATAAAGCAGATACAATAAAAAAAACACTTTAAATGCACATAAATAGCTATCACACTTGAGTGTGTAGCCTACAACAGTTAATCAGGTATTTTAAACACAAAAATGACTTTGTTAAAGTGCAGGCAGTAAAATAAGTACAATATTTAGCTGAAATGAGCTTTTTAAATCACAGAAAGTCTAGAAAATCTGTATTTTAGGCAGAATTAGATAATGGCAGCAAGAACATGCAGAAAATTATACTTAATTACTCCAAAGTCTCTCTTTTGTCTCCCTGCTGCTGTAGAACTCTGCAGGGCACCAGGCAGGAGCTTGCTGAGCTGTACACTAGCAGAAAAAGCTTGCAAATGTGGGTTTTATAGCAGGGAAATCAAAGAGATAGAAATTAGCCTAAATTGGCCAATAAACTACTAATTTCTTGGCTGAAACCACTCCTCTAGGGACAGATAGGCTGCTCAAAGCTCTCTCTCACAGTGAACAGAGAAACTTCCTTCTATCCAAGTAAGGTATGGGCAAACACAGAAACTTGTAACACAGCCCTGAATTCAGCACTAACCTGAAAACTGGACTATACTAGCTTAGAAAGGCGGGAAAACAAGTATTTTTTTTTGTTTTTCTTTTCAGAAAATAAAGCAGATACAATCAAAACAACACTTTAAATGCACAAAAATGGCTATCACACTTGAGTGTGTAGCCTACAACAGTTAAACAGGTAATTTAAATGCAAAAACAACTTTGTTAAAGTGCAGGCAGTAAAATAAGTACAATATGTAACTGAAACAAGCTTTTTAAATCACAGAAACTCTAGAAAATCTGCATTTTAGGTGGAATTAGCTAAAGGCAGCAAGAAAATGCAGAAAAAAATATACTTAATCACTCCAAAGTCTCTCTTTTGTCTCCCTGCTGCTGTAGAACTCTGTAGGGCACCAGGCAGGAGCTTGCTGAGCTGTATACTAGCACAAAAAACTTGCAAATGCGGGTTTTATAGCAGGGAAATCAAAGAGATAGAAATTAGCCTAAATTGGCCAATAAACTACTAATTTCTGGGCTGAAACCACTCCTCTAGGGACAGATAGGCTGCTCAAAGCTCTCTCTCACAGTGAACAGAGAAACTTCCTTCTATCCAAGTAAGGTATGGGCAAACACAGAAACTTGTAACACAACCCTGAATTCAGCACTAACCTGAAAACTGGACTATACTAGATTAAAAAGGCGGGAAAACAAGTATATATATATATATATTTTTTTTTTTAGAAAATAAAGCAGATACAATCAAAAAAACACTTTAATGCACAGAAATGGCTATCACACTTGAATGTGTATCCTACAACAGTTAAACAGGTAATTTAAACACAAAAATTACTTTGTTAAAGTGTAGGCAGTAAAATAAGTACAATATGTAGCTGAAACAAGCTTTTTAAATCACAGAAACTCTAGAAAATCTGTGTTTTAGGCAGAATTAGCTAAAGGCAGCAAGAAAATGCAGAAAAATGATACTTAATCACTCCAAAGTCTTTATTTTGTCCCTCTGCTGCTGTAGAACTCTGCAGGGCACCAGGCAGGAGCTTGCTAAGCTTTATACTGGCATAAAAACCTTGCAAATGTGGGTTTTATAGCAGGGAAATGAAAGAAATAGAAATTATCCAAAAATGGCCAATAAACTACTAATTTCTGGGCTGAAACCACTCCTCCAGGGACAGAGAGGCTGCTAAAAGCTCTCTCTCACAGTGAGCAGAGAAACTTCCTTCTATCCAAGTAAGGTATGGGCAAACACAGAAACTTGTAACACAGCCCTGAATTCAGCACTAACCTGAAAACTGGACTATACTAGCTTAGAAAGGCGGGAAAACAAGTATTTTTTTTTTGTTTTTCTTTTCAGAAAATAAAGCAGATACAATCAAAACAACACTTTAAATGCACAAAAATGGCTATCACACTTGAGTGTGTAGCCTACAACAGTTAAACAGGTAATTTAAATGCAAAAACAACTTTGTTAAAGTGCAGGCAGTAAAATAAGTACAATATGTAACTGAAACAAGCTTTTAAATCACAGAAACTCTAGAAAATCTGCATTTTAGGTGGAATTAGCTAAAGGCAGCAAGAAAATGCAGAAAAAATTCTTAGGCACTCAAAAGTCTCTCGTTTCTCTTCCTGCTGCTGTAGAACTCTGCAGGGCACCAGGCAGGAGCTTGCTAAACTTTATACTAGCATAAAAACCTTGCAAATGTGGGTTTTATAGCAGGGAAATGAAAGAAATAGAAATTATCCCAAAATGGCCAATAAACTACTAATTTCTGGGCTGAAACCACTCCTCCAGGGACAGAGAGGCTGCTAAAAGCTCTCTCTCACAGTGAGCAGAGAAACTTCCTTCTATCCAAGTAAGGTATTGGCAAACACAGAAACTTGTAACACAAACCTGAATTCAGCACTAACCTGAAAACTGGACTATACTAGCTTAGAAAGGCAGGAAAACAAGTATTTTTGGGGTTTTTTTTGTTTTTTTCAGAAAAACAGTTTCACCCCTGCCAGGTCTTGAGCCCAGGAACCTGTCAACTTCAGTATGGTGCATTAGCCCACTAGGCCACTCATCTCTAGAAGCTCTTCCTGAAACTCCAGCTGGCTTTTTATGAGCTCACAATCCTGTGATTTCACTTTCTCTGGACAAGACAGGAGTCAATATGACCTCCACAACCCACTACCAAAGCATCCAACATTGGGACCAGTGATTGATTCATAGGTTGATACGTGTTTACTAGGTGAATGACCATATGGGCTTTTTTTAAGCCGAGCCATGCATCACAAATTTCTAATAAGTTCTGGTACCCTTGATAACTGCAAGGAGGGGCTTGGGAGATTAAACATTTACAAGCAGGGGCCTGGGAAATGAACTATTTACAGTCTGCCGGTGTCCATTAGAGACATAAGTGACAAACCAGGAATGAATTTCCTATTTCCCATCCAATTGTTCAGGTTACACTTGAACTGGGTTAGGCAGGAGCTCTGTTTTACATTGATGGGAGCCTGTTCCAGAGAAGGAGTAGTCTCTGGGATACATACCTGTCTCTCCCACAGGTCCTGTTTATATATCAGGCAAGGATTAAGTCTTCAGAATGGATAATTCTGGTGATATTTGTTTTGCAGATATGCAGAACATCCATCAGAATGGGGTCTGAAAATGCCTTGTATGCCAGGCATGAATTTCTCCTCAACAGCCTCTAGGAGACAGAATACAGGGATAGGGTCTTGATGTGGTCTGCATAGAACATGTTACTTATGCCCTGTATTCTTTTAGAGAGGAACCTCTGTGGACAATCCAATTGTTGGATATGCCTGATTAGGTACATACCAAAGAGGGCATTGTACTCAATGACAGGTCTGATGAATGCTGAATGTAGTGGAACGTTTTCCTTGGACATAGATGTCATACCTTTGTTTATAAGTTGTACAACACAGAATGATTTCCTCACTACTGTAGACACATGATGGTCAAAAGCTAGATTACTGTCTATGTGTGTCCCAAAGTCCCTGACTACTAGGTCAACTCTTAGGGGTGTGTTGCCAATATGATAGTTACCAGGAGTGGATGACTTCCTGAAGGATACTATTAGGCATTTATTAGCATTCAATTTTAGTCCATTGCTCTGACACCAATTATTTGCCTGTGTCAACCATTCCTGGAGAACACTTGCATCAGTGGGGGATTCAACAACAGCTCCTAATTTGCAGTCCTTTGCAAATTTAGTTGGCCAGTGACATTGGCCTTGACTTCACAGAAGTAAATGCCAAAAAGAGGCAGTCCCAGGACTGATCCCTGAGGGACTCCAATTATGATTATCCTCTTTGTAAGGTGGGCTCCCCAGTTCTAACTTCCTGGGTCCTATCTATGAGCCAGATGGCTATCCAACAGGTGACACAAGGTTTGCACTTAACCTCTTGAGTTTGTCAACAGTGCTTGCATAGGGTATTGTGTCAACTGCCTTGGCCAGATCAAGGTAGGCAATGTAAATCATTTTGCCTTCATGGTTGAGTAAGGCTTTGCATATGAGGCTAGCAATATTTATGGGTCTGTAGATGGCCCACCTTTGTGCAGAGGGATGACTGTTGCTGTTCTCCATTCATGAGGCATAAAGTCAGTTTGGAAGCTACAATTAAATAGAAATTCCAGAGGGTCTGATAGGTCATGTTTCATACTATTTACTGGGCATCCTGGGATATAGGCTGGACCCACTGATACAGTGCTTTTGGCCTTAGAGAGACAGAAGTATGGACCTGTTCTCTAGTGATATCAGAGGCAGTTGTATCTGATGGTATTTCCTGAGGTAAGGCTGAGGAGGAGAGAGGAGTAAAGCTGGAGCTGAATTTGTTGGCCAGTAGGTTTGATACATCTTCTGCCTTAGTATACGTGGCTCCAGTGACAATGAGCTCTGCACACAGTTGTGTATTGCTTTTGATGTTGTGGATATAGCTAAAGAATGCCATATGGTTGTCCTTGGCCTGGGAGGCCAAATTTACCTCAAATTTGCTTATTTATTTATTGACATTTGATTATTGGGAAAGTCCGACTGGGCAGAAGCTCATTTTCAACAGTGGTCTGAGAAGAAAAGCTCCAAATTATTATAAAACATTTAAAACAATAATTTTACAATCTTCAAAAATAAATCAAGAACATCTGCAGTTTAAATAATTATAACAAACTAGACATAATATAAAAATGTGTTAAGAATTGATACAAGGTATATGACAATCATTTAATATTTAGAGACATTTTAGATAGTTTCTACAGGAATTAAAGGTAAGTTAGTCTATGTTGCATATTTCGTGTATCCAAATGAGACACAGGGTATTGAGTTCAGGAGGTTTATTACATTCTCACTTAGTAAGCACTAGTTTGTGCATCTAACTTAAACTTTACTTCACTAGCTGTATACACACACACACACACACACACACACACACACACACACACACACACACACACACACACACACACACACACAAAACCTCTCTCCATTCAGCCACCATGCATAAACTGAAAGTCAGCATGTGCTCAGTAACTTTTATACACGTGCTGCCTGCTACAGTGGCTGACAAGGTACAACGTATACAGGGATCTACCTAACACAGATAGGAGTTGCAATATGAAGTGAGGGAGAAACAGGGTTATGGTATATTTAGAGAGAAAATTAGGGAAGAAAATTAGATAGTAGTAAGGATGTAAGAGAGGAAGGGAGACGAAGGAGGTATAGGGAATGAAAAGGTACTTGTTCACATTTAGGGATATAGTTTATCCTGGTTTTGAACAAGAACAGAGCCAACCTTTAGCTAGAAAGCCTTTCAGAATGGTTTTGAAAGATGGGAGGGAGGGTACAGACCTGATGGGATATAGGTTAGAAGTTTCAGGCCTTAGCAACCTTGTATGAGTACAGACATTGCCCAGTAGATTTGCTAAGTTTGTAGATGGACAGGAGATTTTGGTCACTGGATCGCAATGACCAAATGGGAAGATAGTTGTGTGGAATGCTTTTTAGTGCTTACAGGCAGATGGATGCTGGATAATATGGGTGTTAAGAAGTTGTGTATATGTTAGTTGATATGGCAGTTCTAACCAATTTAGGTTTTTCAGTGCTATACAGTGGTGGGTTCTGAAAGGGGTATGTCAGTACTGCAAATTTAACAACTTTGTTATAGCATTGTTCAAGTTTTAATTTTTGTGAAGCGTGGAGGTTAGTAAGGATGGGAGCACCATTAAAAAAGACTGGGTAGGAGATAAGTAGGGGAAAGTGTAGTTTTAGTTGTCTCAGTGAGAAAGGTTTGGCTCTGTAAAGCATCCCTAGTTTTTGACGAGTTTTTCTTATGCAATTTTGTATATGCAGGCTGAATGTAAGATTATCATCCACTATCACTCCTAATAGTTTTCTATGAGAAGTCACTTCAATGGTTGTATTATCAAGAGAAAGGGATTTAAATTTTGTTTTTTTTTTCATAAAAGAGGGATTTGGGGAAAAAGTAGTATTTTAGTCTTTTTTGGTTTCAGCACGAGTTGTGAGTTACAAAGCCACATTTCAGTACCTTACCAGCCAATCAGTAAAATAGCTCACTGTACCTATCCAGGCATGTCCAAAGGGCAGTTTCAGGTGTACTCTCCGGTCCAACTGATGAATCTGGGCATTTTGAGGCAATGTTACAACTGCCTCATGTACACAGTCAACCCTCTCCTCCTACCACCAAACACCAATACATGCGAGAGATGCAATTATACAGCCAAACTGGAGGCTAAGCTCTCTCAACCCAAGACTGGACCAGACAGTCAAGAGGAGAAGGGAATTACTTGAATTACACCACCAGTCTCACATAGACCTATGAAACCAGCACTGGCAAAAAACACACATAAATACACAAAAACATACTCAGAGGCTCTAAATAAAAATCTGTAAAAGCAACAGAGACCTCCAAAGCAGACATCCAAGCAACTTCTACCCCCCAACACAATCCATGAAACACATACCTCACAAAACCAGTGTGCCACGCAATCACAGCCCTTAAGGCAAAATAACATACCCAACACACTAGTAATAGGTGATTCTATAGTCAGGCACACTGATGTCCCACTCACTAGGCTGAACAAGGAGAAGGTTACTGTTAGCTGCATGTCAGGTGCCAGGATCTGCCACATAACACAAGCACTCAGGTCACTCCAGAACAAGTACAAATATGACTCTGTCATCATCCATGTTGTTGTGAATGACCTAAGCCGTACCTTCCTGGACTACATGAAAAGAGACATGGAAGAGCTCTCTGATCACGTAGCCCAGGCCGGTATGACCCTGACCCTGAGTAGCATCCTGCCCTCACCAAGAATGATACCACGGTATAAAGAAAAAATTATTAATTTCAACAATTGGCTAAGCTTCTGGTGTCATTCAAAGGAGATCCAGTGTCTGTCTGCCTAGGATGACATGCTCGACAAGCCACGCTGCTTCACTAGAGACGGCTTGCACCTGTCACCCTTAGGCTTTTGAATTCTGGACAAGGCTCCTTCCACCCCCCATAGTGCCTTTTTTAGGCAAGGCTCAAAAGACAAACCCACCACCGTAAATAGCACAAGTAACAAAAAACTGAGGGTAATGCTACTCAATGCCAGAAGTCTAAACCTCAAAATGCACGCACTTGAGGCACTCCTTAGTATGGAGAATATCGATATATGTGCAGTACAGAAACCTGGTTTAAGGCTCCAGAGAGCACCCCAGCACTACCAGGCTACAACTTATACCATACATTTCGGCCAAAAAACCCGGACCGAAATACAAAAGGTGGGGGCGTATCCATATTCATGAAGGATACCCTCACCTCCAGGTTAGTGACACAGCACGATGATTCAGAGATCATCCACGTGCAACTAATAACTGGCAGAACTGCAATTCAAATTGTAGCTTGCTACAGATCACCCACCATGTCCCACCCCCATTCCACATTTCTGGAAACACTGGGAAACATAAAGGTATTACCAAACAACTGATATTGGAGTTTTTCAATTACCCAAACATTAACTGGGAGAACTACTCAAGTACTAACTCCCTTGCCCAACATTTCCTAGAATTTATAAACTCAAACACCCTGGATCAATTGATCAACACCCCCAACAGTGGTGACAACATACTGGGTCTGGTCATCACCAACATGGGTGACCAGTTTTCCACACCAGAGGTCAATCCCTCGCTGGATAAACTAATCACTCTAGATATCCACATTCCGCCCCCATCCCCGGTCAAAGAAACCACAGTGAAAAACTTTTCAAAAGCAAACTTCACGTTACTTAAGACCGAGGTGGAAAGTTTCAAATCCCCCATGCTAAAGGATAACGCTGCCCAAGCTGCAAAATCCTTTACTAATGCACTCTACAGGCACCTAAAAGAATGCATGGATCGTGCTATCCCAAGCAAAACCAAGACTCACTCCTCCAAGAAAAGGAAACCAGTCTGGTGGACCCCTGCCATAAACAAGCTATACAATAGAAGGAGGAAACTAGTACAGAAAAGAGTAAAATCCCAAGAAGGAAAGATATCCTTGATCAGTATCAGCAAGAAACTATGATCCCTCATAAAATCATCCAAGGCTAGCTTCGAAAGAAAAATTGCCAAGGACTCCAAAGATAACCACAAGACATTCTTTAGCTGTGGCAATTCTCAGATCTGCTCGGAGTTAGTGCAGAATGGCAGAAAATACACTGAACCGACCGATATCACCAACATCCTGGCAGACAGGTTCAGTGCAAACTTCACCCACCTCTCACTCCCAAAAGGGCCCATAACCATACCAGAAGAATGTAGTGTCCCTGTAATCACAGATACTCAGGTTAAAACAGCCCTCTCCAAAGCCAAAAACACAGCATCAATGGGAACGGACGGTGTCCCAGGCTGCGCCCTACACGAGCTCAAAGATGAACTAACACCTCACCTAAACACACTGTTCAAACTCAGCCTCTCCACAGGCTATGTGCCCACAGAGTGGTGCACAGCAACGGTTATTCCGCTCCACAAAGGTGGAGCCACAATAGATCCCAGGAACTATCGCCCTATAAGCTTGACTAGCTTGGTCTGCAAGGCTATGGAGTGCATCATCATGGATCTCTTTAACAGAGACATTGGGAACCTCCACACACTGGACCCTACCCAGTTCGGCTTTGTTATGGGCAGATCATGCCTCCTAAACCTGGACTTCTTTGAGACAGTTACCAAGGCTATAGATGAGGGAAAGGTGGTCCACACAGCCTACCTAGACCTCGCAAAGGCCTTCAACACCATTCCCCATTCTAGTATCATAGACAACTTCAAAAGCCTGAACATAAACCCCTACATCGCGAGATAGATGAGGCAATTAGATAATTGAATACATTGGCTGGTTTTAAAGTAAAACCCTATTTTTCTGACAGCTCCTCTAGTATAGTGAGGGACACTGAGGTTAATAGCACCAATGGTGTGAATAGGGTTTGTTTGACTTATTTGGAAGAGGTTAGTAAAGTGTGCGAAGTCATAAAGAAAAATTGGTCCATTCTGATGACTGATCTCTCTATTAGTGACCATATAGAACCAGTTCCAAAATTTTGCTTCAAAAACACCAGGAATTTAAAACAGCGACTTTGTTATAAGCACACTGAACCATATAGGCACCTCACCTCTCAGTGTAAGGGCACTTAGGCTTGCCGATCCTGTAAGGCTTGCAGTTCTATATGGTCTACACATTTGGTCATGCACCCATTAAGCATGGAACCTATACATCTGTCCTTTTATGCAGACTGCTGTACGAAGAATTTGGTCTATATGGTTAAGTGTAATGTATGTGACTCATATTATATAGGGAAAACAAATTGTATGTTTAAGGACAGGATTCTGCAACATCAGAATGATATATGGAATAATAAGCTAACAAATGCATTAGCAAAACATGCATCTGAAGCTGGGATAAACCACAGCTTTAAGTTTTTATTACTACAAAAAATAAATGAAAGTCTAAGAGAAGGGGATTTGAGTAATGAGACTGAACTTGCTGAGTTAAAATGGATTGTTAAATTTAAAGCATATGTACCACCTGGTTTAAATAGTGCTGTTGTTTTAAAGCCTCTTCTAAAGAAGAGAGGCTTAGTACATTGACATGTGTTAGCACCTAATAATTTTAATTGATTTTAATTAATTTTATTGGATGCTTGATGTATTTAAAGGCCTGTTTTTTCATACTGTTTTTTAAGGTCTGAAGAAGGGAGTAATCGTGTAAGCGCTTACCTATTTTTATTTGTTTTTTGGTATTAAAGTGATTTTTACTCTCAGCATTGGGCATCTTTTCGTTTACTACATCAGGAGATGGGTTTCCAACTGGCTCATGGAAAGAACCCATATGGTAAGAGTTGCGGGAGGTAGGTCTGACTCAAAACCGGTTACAAGTGGCTTCCCCAGGGCTCAGTCCTAGGACCCCTCCTGTTTGGCATATACTTCTCAGAGGTACAGGCATGCATAGGAGGACTATGGCTGACCAAGTTCACAGACAACTGCAAACTAGGGGCTATAATTGACTCTCCGGCTGACACAGACATCCTCCAAAAGGGTCTTACTGAGACAGATGCCTGGTGTCAAAACCATGGCCTCAAGCTAAATACCAAAAAGTGCATAGTCATCCCCTTTGGGAAAACAAAGCACCCACAAACTACCACATAGGTGGTAACCCCCTAAATACGGAAGATGTAATAAGGGATCTGGGGACCCAAGTAGATAGTAATCTCTCATTTGATAATCACATTGCCAAAGTGGTTAGAAAATCCTTCTATGTGGCCCACCTAATCACAAAAGGGTTTGCATCCAGATCAAAAGAGGTCATTGTGCCCCTCTATGCATCACTCATCAGGCCCATCATAGAGTGCAACACCCCATTTGGGATGTACCTTACAAGACACCTGCAACAGCTGGAAAGACCACAGAAGTACCTCACCAAGAGAATCACTGGCCTCAAACAGATGCCCTATGCAACTCGACTGAAGAAACTCCAGCTGTACTTGGTTGCATACAGCCTATTCAGAGGTGATTTCTGCCTGACATACAAGGCCATGTCCAACCCAGAATTGATGGACATGCTCCACCTAAAGAAAACCATATTCCCTCGAGCCACACGCTCTAGGGATCTAAACCTCACCACAACAATAAATAGGACGTGCTGGAGGGATAGATTCCTGTCCGAGAGAATTCCCATGCTCTGGGACAAGATTCCAATCTACATTAGGCATAGCTCCTCACTAACACTCTTCAAGAGAAACCTTGCCGAGTGGATGGGAAACAGAAAGTTTACCTTGGGGATCACTTCAGTGGCTCTGCTGGACAGAGGCACAGGGAACTAATCTAAGGGGGCGGCAAAAGCCAACACATTCTGGCTAGGCTTATAAATGCCTTTGGGCAGATAGCCTAGTACCTACCTATGAACCTATGGTGGCAAATTTAGAGATTTTATTATAGCAGTTTTCTAGTTTGGAGGTGACAGAGGAGGACAGGTTGGTTAGGAGAGGGGTTACGCATAATAAGGAGGGAGGAAGGTAAGTAGTGGCCAGAGTTTGCCTAGTAGACTTTGAGAGAAAATGATTATTCCTATATAGCACACCTACTTTTTGGTGGGGTTTTCTTAATATTTTGTTGAATATGTATATCAAACTTGAGGAATTCTTCAATAGTAATGCCGAGTAGGTTAGCAGAGGGAACCACTTCTATAGGGGAGTTGGTATGACTAAGGACTTTGAAAGCATCTTTGTTGTAGGAGTAATTCTTTGTGGGGGGAATAGTAAAATTTTAGATTTATTAGCATTGAGAGAGGTGGTTTTGGCACATCCAGTTTTTGGTGGCTGAGAAAGCAGTTTGGGTTTTAGTGAGCAATTCAGAGATGTTTAAGGCAGAGCAGCCTAAGGTTGAATCATCTGCATATTGAATGATTTTGGCATCAGGAATAGCAGTATGAAAGTTATTAATGAAGATTTTAAACAGCATGGGCCCAAGGATGGATCCCTGTGGTACACCAGTTGGGGTAGGTAAGAAGGAGGAGGTGGAGTTTCTCCATTTGACTCCCTGTGACCTGTCTGATAGGTAGCTGGAGAACCAGGATAAAGTGTTTGGTGAGAGATGAAGATTTGAGAGATGAAAGAGAATGTGTTTGTGGGAAACAGTATAGAAAGCTTTAGACAGATCGAGCAAAACAGTAGAGACCAAGTGTCCTGAGTCTCAGGCTTGATGGACAGTTTCTAGGAAAGACAGTAGAGTGGTAATTGTACTATGGCCTGTGTGGAAACCATGTTGGGTAGGTGTAAGAAAATGGTTTTGGGTTAGAAAAGGCATAAGTTGGTGGTGGATGCACTTTTCTAAGATTTTAGAGATTGGTGAGAGCAGAGCAATATAGCAGAAGTTTGAGATGTTGGTATTTTTGCCTCCTTTGTGAAGAGGAAGAATGTAAGCTGAGCGCCAGAGTTTGGGGACATATGATTCCTTTATAGATCTGTTAATAATGATGCTGATTGGGAGAGCTATACCATCAGCAGCACATTTTAGGAAGGAGGAGGGAATATTGTCAGGAGCGTTGGAGCAAGGTTTAAATTTAGACAGAAATCTTTTTATAAAGTTAGTGGAGACAGGTTTGAGCTCGAACATAAGGGGATGGTTATTAGGTGAATTAGATGGAGAAGAGAGAGGGACTGGTGGGTTATTGCTGGGGAAAGTCTTGGTCAGGTCAGATATAGTTTCTATGAAGAATGAGTTAAATTCAGAGCTTAATTCATGGTTAGATTTACTAGGGTCCGGACAGGGGTTATTCTTGGAGCCAGGATTAAGAAGTGAGTTTACTGATTTCCAGAATTGCTTGGGGTTTTTGTTGTAATTAGACTGGTGCTTGATATAGTAGGATTTTTTATCAATATATGGTTCACATATAATACCAAAAATTTAAAATGATGTTGTATGGAGCTATTGGCCACATGTTTAGATAGAGCATTAGTATCTGAACCTATCCTTATGTTGTATAAATGAACCATCCCACCATTAGGAGAGGGCCCATATGTAATATTACAGAACAGCATGAGACTAAGTGGATAATAAGACTTAGAGCAGATCCTAAACCTGGATTGAATGATCGTATTCCCATTAGACCCATTTTAAAAGCTAGGAGTCTAAAAATTAATGTATAGTAATTCATATAGTATATATAAGTTATATATTTTTATATATTGATGTATGTAAAGATTATTTATTAATATGACTTCAAATTATAGTAGAAGTTTATTATTATATTGTCTTATGTCGTATATATTTTGAGTATTTTATGAGTTTTTCAATTATATAAAATATATAATATTAATATACTGTATTAGTTGATTATTTACTATAGTTTATCCACTGATATCTGGTAGAATATATAGGAGCATTATTATAGTCTTTGATATTTAAGTGGAAATTGTCCTCTATAAAGCGCTTGTTATATAGCGCTATAATAAGGGCATCCATTTATATTAAATCAACTTGTGAGATGTACATAATAACTGTGGATTTAATGCAGTCTATTGCAAGCGTGAAAAAATCCTCTATGTATTTTTTATCTAACTTTTACCTAAAAAATTTCTTATACATTTTTAATTGTATCTTGAAATTAGTTAGGAATATCTAGCGTATTGAAATATAGTTGGGTGTTCCCCAATTTGTATTATACGCTATTTATTGAAAATATACCGAAATTGAAATAATGTAAGCAATATTAGTAATTTCAGTATATGGTCTGATTTTTAATTGAGATTAGTAAATGTATTCATATAATAGATATGTATTTTTTAGTCATTATAAATGAATTTGAGTTTTATATTTTTTAATTAGTTAATAAGAGGAAGTGATGTCAGTATTTATTAAAGTATAAAAGAGCATCACTATTTAATTATATATGGCCTGATGAAGCCTTCGGGTGAAAGCGCTAGCCGTATGTTTGTTCAACAATAAATTTACGTTTTTAGGCACTACAAGAGTATCTTTTGGCATTATGATTGGCTCAGGGCTCATCTTAGTGTTGAGCAGGAGCATAGCCAGTTTTGTAGACAAATAAGCTTTGAGAAGAATTTTGAAAGCGGAGGGGTTAGCTATGGTGAGAATGGGTTGGGCAACTGAGTTCCAAATTTTGGAGATGTGGTTTGAGAATAAGGCAATAAGCCTTAGTGAATACTGCCGGAGTGAAAGAGAGGTGTGTTATTAAAGAACTCATCATACTATTTCGTTGGGTTGTATGAAGAGAATAGGACAGAGTTGATAATGAGAAGTTATATAGAGAAACATCGGTACGAAACTGGTGACCTTTGAATTTGGCGCGCTTTGGCTGCTGTTTTCTGCCGTAAGACTTTCTCTCTTTTTTTTTTACATTTGCTTATTAACTCTCAAAGCAGCCGACAGTCATTATTTTGTTTTATATGTTCATTTATAAGTTGTATTCTGTTTCGCTTGTGTATATACATTTGTATGTTGATATTGTATGATGTTTTGTTTTAGTATTTGTTTATATGTGGAGCTTTTTCCTCAGGTCTCCGGTGAAAAAGGGCTCTGCAGCCCAGTCAGACTAACCCGGTTAACAAATATCAAATAAACAAATAAAAAAGAAAGAAAGAAAGAAAACACTGATTGACAAGCCACAATGTAAGTTAATAAAAATGTTTAATAATGAATAAAGTTATTAAAAATATAAAACAGTAATTTCCAATAAACAAACAGAACTCAGTCACCAGGAAAATGAAATTTTATTTATTTATTTAACATTTGTTTACTGGAGTGTCTGACTGAGCCAAAAAAGCCTGTTTTCAGTGGAAGCCCAGGGAGAAAAGCTCCAAATTACATTTACAGAATCAAATAAGCATAGAACAAATATTATAAAACAATAGGTTACAATATACATATTGAATTGAGACGGAATAAAAGACAGAAATAGTTAACAATACATATTAAATTCAGATGAACACAATAACCATGGTACAAATAATGCAGTAGGATTTTAAGTCCACAAATTATACATTATAATAGACGGTCTTTGACAGCAGCACTTTAGAAAAAGATATTAATGTATTTCTTGCCTGGGGGTGTGGTAATATTCTCACCAGAAATTAAGCAAGTTGTAAAAGAAACAGTGAAATAAGCTGGACATAAGATTGAAGGGAGAAGAAGAAACTGTACAAAAAAATGAATAAGGCAATAAGCCTTAGGGAGGAGAGACAGAAGAAGAAGGAGGACAAAAATAGAATAAGAAAGCTAAGGGCTCAGGGCTCATCTTAGTGTTGAGCAGGAGCATAGCCAGTTTTGTAGACAAATAAGCTTAGAGAAGAATTTTGAATGTGGAGGGGTTAGCTATGGTGAAAATGGGTTGGGCAACTGAGTTCCAAATTTTGGAGATGTGGTTTGAGAATAAGGCATTGCCGTAGCTATTATTAGCTTTGGTGACTTCTAGAAGCAGTTTGTTGGATGAGCAGAGGGTTTTGTTGTTAAGGTTTTACTACATTTTTAAGGGATGGACATTTGTCTGGCTGGTAGATTACAGAATGACAGATTTTGAGTTGGCTACGGTGTAATAGGTTAGGTAGTTCCAACCAGGCTAGTCTGGGTACTGCTGAACAGTGATGTGTTCTGTTTGGGAGGTTGGAGGCAAACCTGGCTATTTTGTTGTAGCAGGCCTCCAGTTTGTGAAAATTGGGGAGGCATATAACAATGTGGATAGTAGGTGGGTTTCGGCAATGGCAGTTTTGGTGGAAGTGGAGAGGAATGGTCTGGCTCTGTAGAGTGACCCAAGTTTTATGTGGACCTTTTTGATTGTTTGGGCAATGTGCAGGTCATAACTGAGGGATTTGTCAGTGGTAACACCAAGTAGTTTGGTGTGGTCCACTGACTCAACTTTGGTGTTGTTATTAGAGTAAATGGTGAATGGGGTGGGTGGTTGAAATATTTTATTGGAGGAAAATAGCAATTTAGTCTTGTTGGGGTTTAGTATTAGTTGATTAGTGGAAAGGTAGTGTTCAATATCTGTAAATGCATTTTGACTATTTTTTCAGGAGTTCATGGATTGAGGCAGCTGATTAGATGAGTATAGAATCATCTGCATATTATATAATGCTAGCTGATTTGGTTTCAGAGTAGAGATTATTTGTGAAGAGTATAAACAGAAGTAGGCCAACTATGGAACCTTGGGGTACCCCCAATGAGACTATTAATAGTGAGGATATATCGTCCAGCCATTTTACAGCCTGCTGTCTATCTGATAAGTAGCTGTAAAACCATGACAGGGCAGAATGCAAAAAGTTTAAGGAGGCTAGTTGATAAAGTAGTTTTTGGTGTGAGACCATGCCATATGCTTTAGACATGTCTAGGAAGACTGATGAAACATAAATAAAACATGCTGTAGGGATAGGTTCCTGACCCAGGGACTCCCCAGACTTTGGAATAGACTGCCCATACATGTCAAGCAGAGTGCCTCTTTGGCTATCTTCAAAAGGAACCTTGATGATTGGATGGTAGATAGGAAATTCACCCCGGGGATCACGTCAGTTGCCCTGCTAGACAAGGGTCCAGGGAAGTAAATATTGTGGGAAGAAACAGCCAGGGAATTGTTATGGCTAGGCTTGTATAAGCCTTAGGGCCGATAGCCTAGTACCAACCTGTGAACCTATGATTGTTGTTTTGAGATTGGTTAACTGTGTTAGAGAAGCTGATAAGGGCATATGTGGTACTATGTTTGGACCTGAATCCATGTTGTGCATCAGAGAGAAGGTTACTGTTCAGAAGATAGGGAAAAATTTGGAAGTGTACACATTTCTTGAGGATTTTGCCAAGGGAAGGGAGTATAGGGATAGGTCTGTAGTTTAATAGTAGTGTCGAGGTGCCACCTTTATGTAGGGGGATAATGTGGGCTATCTTCCAGAATTTCGGAACATAATGTTTGGAGATGGGCTGATTTATTAGTATAGAAACCAGATAAGAAATGCCATCAGCTGCCAGTTTCAGGAAAACATTGGGAAGCAAGTCGGCTGCTGGTGTTGAAGATTTAAGTCTATGGAGAAGTTTGTTGATATAGCTTGTAGGTATAGGTTTAAGGCTAAATGTTACTGGATTGTTGGGAGAGGTGGTAGGTACAGTCAGTGGATTAGTGGATTTTTGGTCAAGTAAGGATAGGATGGAATTAATGAAGTGGGAGTTGAATTTAGAGGCAATGCTTTCAGAGGTGTGTGGGGTGGAGGGGGAAGGGGTAGAGGAATATTTTGGGTTGAGAAGTTGGTTTATAGAAGCCCAAAATTTCTGGGGGTTATTTTGATGCATTTGTTGGGCTGTGGTGCAGTAAGTTTTTTTGTCTACAACAGTCAGGAGATGGGAGGAGTCCAAAAGAGAGACAGAAAACTGATTTCCATATAAAGCTGGGTGAGGTAGTTGATGTATTCATATTAGCAGGACACAGAGAATAGAAAGTCAGTGAAAAGTCACAAAGGATTCTGAAGGTTAAGAATCAGAGCAGGACAGATAAGTAAAAAGGAGGGAGGGGTTTAGAATAGCACCATGTGGAAAAGAAAGATTAGCTGCAATAAAACGATAGCTTAGTTGACCCCATACAGCAGAAAAAAAAAAAAAAAAACACACACACATGCAGGAAAACAGACATGAAATTAATACTGTTTCCTGGATAAAATAGACATTGGACCATAACACTCTGCCTATGACTATCAATATAGCGTACAGTGTGTGACCACAAAGTATAGCAGAGACAGAAAAATCAGGCTGGGTAGATATCATGCATATCCTTAAACGTACAGGCTTGGAGACTATAAATATAACAAAGAAACACTTGAGCTATGTCTAAAAGTATAGTAATTGGTAACTACCAAAAAAGGAAAGCACAAAATCTAAGTAAGAAAAAAACAGCAAAAACATTAATTCCACTTAGCAGCTATACTTATTACATTTAAATAGTTCAACTTAAAACAATAGTAAGGCAAGTTACACATACAAAGGTTAGCTAGACAAAGTAACAGCAAGATATACACACTACAAGCAGTAAACAGCAGATACAGTCTAAGAGGGCATGCAGGAGACAACAGGATAACCTGCTTTATGAGACTAAGTCATGAAGAAATTTGCTAACTAGCTAGAAATACATAATAGTCATCCACGATGGAAGGACATGGTCAGAACATCATTCTTCCTGGCAAAATACTTACTTGGTGGGCACACTATTTCTCTGGACTGCAGGGCTGGGGCTGCTACTGAGTCAAGAGCTGGGAATACAATAAAGATGGCACCCCCACAATCTAGGATGTTAAATAACCTCCGGTATGCTTATGGGAGAGGGGTGGGGTTAGGGTGGGGCTACAACAACAGTCGGAGATGGGAGAAGCCCAGAACTGAGCTGTGAAAAGTGACTGACTTAGAAGAAAACCTATCAGTAAGACCAAGGGCTTAGGTAAGCAGAGTGGGAGCCGGTGAAGTTAACAAAGAAGAACTTGTAAAGTGACTTATAAAAAATTGCAATATGTAATAAGGAAATCTAAGTCTAAATCTAAGGGTAGAGAAGAAGTATATACGGGAGTATTTCCCCTGAAAGGAGGCAAACAGAATTAGCTAAATACAATAGAAAAAATAGGTAGCGATAAGGGGTGATTATAGTTAAACAGTGGTCTGCAAATGGATTACATCAACTGGGATGACAGGGAGTAGGCCACAGAGAATAGTGTGCTCACCACAACCTCCAATTCTAGGAATTTAGTTCAAAACAGTATTTGCAGAAAATAATGGCATTTTGGCAAAGACATACAATGTATTATCAGAAGATGAAGGCACGCTTTAAGTGTTACTGTCTTTCTTGTATGGTAATGTTCATGCAGGTCCTATCACGGATGGTGGTGAAAGAGCGCACTATCCGGAGTTAGGTTAAAATGTATTTTCAGAAGATAAAGGCACGCTTTAAGTGTTACTTTCCTTCTTGGATGGTAATATTCAGGTAGGTGCTATCAGGGATGGTGGTGAAAGAGAGCAGTATCCACAGTTAGGGTAAAATGTATTCCCAGAAGATAAATGCACACTTCACGTGTTACCTTCTTTTTTGGACGGTAATATTCAGGCAGGTTCTATAAGGGATGGTAGCTGCAGTGGTGCAACGGTAGCGTTGTCGCCTCACAGCAAGAGGTTCTCCTGTTCGATTCTTGGCTGGAGCACCTTCTGTGTGGAGTCTGCATGTCCTCCCCACGGTCGAGTGGCATTCAAAAGACATGCATGAATGGGTGTGCCTTTGTTGAAGGTTGGGCGTCGGGGCTGGCACCTTGGCACCATAAAAATCAACTGACAATCATTAGCGGACCGGCGTTCTGCTGTGGCGACCCCTAACCGGGAAAAGCCAAAAGAAAAAGAACAACAAGTTCTATAAGGGATGGTGGTGAAAGAGCGCACTATCCACAGTTAGGGTAATTGGTGGGCACACTATTTCTCCGGAGTGCAGGGCTTGGGATGCTACTGGGTCAAGAGCTGGGGATACAATACTCAATACTGTAGGATAGAAATCCTACATTCAGAAAAACACTTACTGATCTAACTGATTAGTTATAATTTCCTTTCTGACTAAAGAACACTATTCCCGATCTAAGCTAAATTACTACAGCAGTGCAAAGGCAGGCTTACAGTTCTTGGTGAGTCCTTTTGGGTATGCACTGCCCACTACATCTGTGAACTACTCACAACTGGCTGTCAACTAGCAACTAACAATTGACTTCTGTAACTGACAACTGACTACTGACGGTTAACCGTCTTCAGCAGGCTCTTTTATAGACTGTCTTAACCGTTTCAGATCTAATTTTCATTTCATATTTTGAAAATCACCCAGCAGCTATTTACTAAAGTTCCTTCCTGTTTTTCAGCTTCTGACATTAACACAAAGCAGCTGTCAACATTCTGATGACATCATCTGCAGATCAGCTGAATCTGAGACAGTTTGCCTTTAGAATCTTTCTTCACAAACATACTCAGTTAGAAATGTAAAAGGACGCTGTTCAAGTCTTTAAAACATTCTGTACAAACAAATTATAAATCAACATGTAAGAACTTATTTATAATATCATAGCTAGTCATGCTGGCATAATAATACAAATATTAATCTGAAATTATGTACAAAAACTCAGGCAGACATGCTAGCACAAATAACAGTGTCTAATTTCTTCACAGCTATCATTTGCATGTAGGGGTAAAGAGGTATGCTACATGCATGTGTCTAATAACATCAAGTTGAAACATGTTACTTTTGCATTTTTTCTTCACTTTTATCCCAGCCTGACATCACAAAGGTACACTGAGGGTGGCTGTCTTTATGGAGGTTGGGGTGTGGAAGCATGCTGTGAAAATGAGAGCAACAACTTGAAACACATGATTGTGGCCAGTTGCTTTTTTTTTCACTTTCATCCCAATCTAACACTATAGGGAAGAGTAGAAGGTGATTACAGTTTTCTGTGGGAGCAGGGAGGCAGCCACTATTTCCAGTTTTAATTTATACATTCTTGTAAACATCTGTCTTCTCATTTTATTGGGAAATACTATTTTTGTCAGCTTTGGAAATTCAAGATCATACAGAACTATTTTTTGAACATACCTGTAGTCTTTCTCTGGGATGACAAGATGGCTTCCTGTTCTGCAACTCTGCAAGTCCAGTTTACTGGATATTCTGTTGTTTCATTTTATTCTTATTTCCTGATTGCAAACTTTGGATCTCCATGAGCTTACAAGAACAATCTTGCCTTCACATCATCCACACTTGTCATTTTGATGCTGCAAAAATGGATCTTTCCTGCACTAATAGACTGGGTTTCTTTCCTCATTTTTAACTACGTAAATATCATGTTATTGCTGTAGAGAAGCTGGGTTTTGCATTGGCATGCATTTTATGGGAAAAATGAACTGTAAGCTATGAAACTGTAATATCTAGCATTATTGTCTGACTGTAATCCTCATGATTTACTAGAAAATCAAAATGTTTTACAAGGGTTGGGCAGGATAAAATATGAGGCAAAATCAGGGATGTTCTGCAAAATCATGGACAGATGAAAGGTAATATTCAGTGAAGCTGAACAAAATCAGAGATAATTAAGAGTTACAGACTTTGTGCTGCAAGTGATGTGCTTCAGCCATCACATTTGTTTCCACATAAAAGAAACATAGAATGCATGGGGATTTGAAGACCAGATTAACCAACAATGTGTATTTAACCTTAAAATTTTAAATTAGACAATAAATTACAAATAAAACAGACAATCTAAAAATCCTTTTCTGTACACATTTCTCCCTCTGACTAGGTAGTGGACTCTGTTGACCCCAATGTGATGTCAGCATGTCAGCAAGGAAGCAGAACTTCTTGTAGAGGGTGGAGCATGGCTATGCATTGCATTTTTTAAGACATCATTCTTGAAAAGAAAAGTGAGAATGAAATTGTAAATGACAGAACGGCAACCAAGGTTATCAACTGCTGAAGAAATGCATTTTGAGAATACACAGGCTACTCTGATTTACTTATTTCTTTCTTGAAAGGAAACAAGAATTAATTTCTTTACTTGGTCAAAACTTTTATTCAGGCCAAACTGGATCAAAAAAGTTGGAAAAAAGATCTAATATGCACCTTAGATTTTTCTAGAATACCATGGCTTCTGGAGACCTAGCAGCTCCCAGTCCCTTGGTGTAATTCAGTTACTTCAGTGAAGATCTGGCTAATAACAGTGTGTTAAAAGGATGGAGGATAAGCTGGAAAGCCAGGCAAGGTATAGAAACACAAGATACAAGTCATCTAGATAGGGTGGGAAACCTGAGGGAGGGGATCAAGGAAGACAAGCAACAAATGTCATCTTAGCTTTCAGGTAATACCAATTATTATAGACCGCTCTCATGACTTTTATGTCTGTATGACATTTACCTGAATTTTACAATTCAGTATTCACAGCATCATATGTGCATGTATGCAGGACATGAAAGGAAAATGAGGAGTGAGTAACCAAGAAGTAAAATCATGCTGCACTGAATGACTGTTGATATCAATGTTTGGGCAGCAGTAGCACCCCAACCATATCTGTTCTGGAGACATCACTGATTCCATTTAATAAAATGCCATGTATACATAACATGCCACTTAAGTCTAGGCCAGAGATCAGCTGGCCAACTACAGTAATTGCTGGATTTCCATCTGAGATTTGATTTAGTGACAGACTTGAGCTCTGGAGGTTCTGCAAAAAGGGGAAGTGCTCAGCATCAGCTAGATGCTCTCCATTTGTGAAAGAGGTGACTGAAGTACTCCAAGAATCCCTGACAGGTACCAGAGATCCCTTCAGGCTGCTGCAGTGTACACATAAGGTGTGTGTGTGTGTGTGTGTGTGTGTGTGTGTGTGTGTGTGTGTGTGTGTGTGTGTGTGTGTGTGTGTGTGTGTGTGTGTGTGTGTGTGTGTGTGTGTGTGTGTGTGTGTGTGTGTGTGTGTGTGTGTGTGTGTGTGTGTGTGTGTGTGTGTGTGTGTGTGTCTGTCTGTGTCTGTGTGTGTTTTGTGTGTGTGTTTTGTGTGTGTATGTGAATATACACCTGCCTGTGTGAAACAGGGCAAGAGAAATGAAGGGGAGAAAAGGCAGACCGAATGCCTCTTCTCTCTGCCGAGCACTTCTATATGATACTGTGCAGACACCACCTCCTCAACATATGATCTCTCTAAGGCGCAATGGCTGGGCCTTGTCTCAGGACTCATGTGTCATCCCTGGATGATAAATCAGTCATTCTCGGACTCCTGTGTCATGCCTGGATGGCATTAAGTATCCTCATCAACCTCATAAACAAAAATCACAGGCAGCACCCACCATGAAACATACATTTATGAGTCACACAGGTTCAGTCCAAAAGTCCATTAGGTAAACCACCAAAAATACCAATATCTTCTCTATCGCTGACTTCATAATAAGATGCACAGATCCACCACTCACCAGACTGTGCAAAGAGTGGGTCACTGTGAGTTGCCTATCTAACATCAGGATTCACCACATCAAAAAAACACTCAGGTCCTTGAACCCCAAATACACATATGACACAGTCATTGTGCATGTGGGTATAAATGACTTGAGATGTACCTCCCTGGATTATTTGAAGAGAGACATGATGGAATATGTGTCTGTGGCAAAAATGAACCTAGCTTTGAACAGTATTATGTCCTCACCAGCAATGATGTAAAATATGATCAAAATATAATTAACTTCAACAACTGGCTTAGATTCTGTTGCCATTCTAAGCAGGTGTGTATGTGTGTGTGTGTGTGTGTGTGTGTGTGTGTGTGTGTGTGTGTGTGTGTGTGTGTGTGTGTGTGTTTGTGTGTGTGTGCATCTGCCTGGGAAGAGAAGGCAGACAGTCCAAACTGTTTTGCCAAAGATGGCCTGCAACTCTCCCCACAAGGCTTCAGTATAATAGCTAAAACCTTGTTTAATCCCATTGTGCCTTTTCAGACAAAGTCAGTCTTCTAAAATTTCCAACATAAGTAAACAGAATCAGAACAACATTAAAGTACTACTGCTCAATGCTAGAAGCTTTAACAGAAACACTCCCCAGCCTACAAGCACTACTTATCTGGAAAATGCAGGCATATACATTGCCATATAGACATGGTTCAAGACCAGTGATCGCACACCATCAGTGGAGAGCTTCAATGCCTATCACTTATATAGGCCCAGTGCATTAGAAGCAGGCAGTAAAGGTGGAGGTGTCTCTATATTCTTAAAAAAAAAAATCTCAACTCCAGATTCGTTAGACAAGATGATAACTTAGAACTCTTCCATGTTCATGTTACTATAAACAAAACCCTTTAACAAATCACAGTTAATTACAGGACCCCCCTCTATATCTTCCATGGCCCATACCTCCTGCTTAACCAGTATGGAGTCCCTATATATTAAGTCAAACACCATTCTCCTAGGATACTTCAGCTATCCCACCATCACCTAGGAAACTTATACATTCTCAAACATGTGTGCTCAGATATTTCTAGATTTCATAAACACAAACTCCCTTGACAAGTTAGTCTATACCCCAACCAAGGGAGATAAAATCCTGGACATGGCCCTTACCAATATGAGGCAACTCTGCTTCCTGTCTTTTGTAACTTCTTCCCTGGTCAAATCAAACCACAAGTCAATCACATTCATTTTAAGATTGAAGCCAAAAGCATTCTCCAATACCTCAGTATTCAGAAAATATGCAAAGGCTAATCTGCTAAAACTGAGTGAGGCCCTGACTACATTCTAAAGCCTTTCCACCTTGACTATCCTACTGCTTGTGCAGAGTCCTTTACTGCCAGATTCTATAAGCACATAAACAGTTGCATAAATGCATCTGTCTTCCTCAGAAATACAGTGCAAAATTCAAAAATAAACTCATATAGTGCAATCCTAATATAAACAGGGTCTATAATAAAAAAACCTCACTGCACGCAAAAATAAATCTTACTCTCAAGATGCCCCAAAATTTCTTGCTAAACTAAACAAGGAACTCCAAATCCTGATCAAATAAAGCAAAGCCAGATATGAGGTAAAATAGCCACCTAACAGAAAGATAACCACAATGCCTTTAACCATGTTAGAAATCTCAGAAACAATGCTCAGCAGTGCACAGAGCTGATAATAAATGATATCACACACTCAGACCCAGAGGACATAGCTAATCTACTAGTGGACAAATTCAGCTCCAACTTCACCCTCCCCCCTACTTTAATATATGCTCAGATCAAATAAGGCCATAAACACTACATTTATGAGACCAGATAACATATTAGGCTGCCTAATGGCTATCCTGAAACATGAATTGCCAGACCCCCCCATAGAAGATATTCACATATCTTTAAAACAGGCATTGGGTTGGATGAATGGAAAATACCAACAATCATTAACTTGCACAAAGGTGGAGCTACAACAGACCTGGGTAATTACAGACCCATAAGCTTGACCAGTCTCATTTGCAAGGCTATAGAAAGGATCATTATGGAACTAATAAACAGGGATATAGGTGACCTACAGATGCTGGACTCCACCCAGTTTGGATTCATCAAGGGCAGGTCCTGCCTACTTAACTTGACTGACTTCTTCAAAAAAAGTCACTACGGCAATGGATGAGGGCAGATCAGTGCACATTGCCTAGCTGTACCTTACAAAGGTGTTCAGCACCATCACATACTCAAACATCATAGGTAAAAACTCTTCAAACTAAATGTTAACCTCTAAATAACTCATTGGATAGCAAACTGGCTCACAAACAGAGCACAGAAAGTAAGGGTGGGTAGGTCTTCCCTTCCAAAAGACCTGTCATTAGTGGATGGCAGTGAGGTTCTGATCTTGGGCTAATTCACTTTGGCATTTACTTCTCGGAGCTCAAACTGACTGCAAACTTGACGCCATCATAAACTCCCCAAAGTACAACTGAAACTTCTCCAGCCTCTACATTTGTTGCTTCTAAATAATCAAACTATATTCACCTAGAAACCATCATTTGCACTCTGCACTTTTCACTGTTTTTATACATGTGAATTACAACTTTAATTACTGTAATGTATCCTGGTTCACTGTAAAGCTGATAATGGAATGCTTTGATTCTGTATATACACTTTTTTTCATTTGATGTCAAATTTTGTATATGCAATTTTTATGTATGTAAAATAAAATTGAGTTTGTGCCACTCATTTTTTTCAAATATTTTTTATTTATAAATATTAATGAAAAAAATAAATGCAAACAGTACATTTAACTTGCCTGAGATACATATACCTACAACAGACAGAATTTTTTTTTTTTTGGATGACTGCTAGCTCTCAGCACCAATTAATATTAGTTCTGCTTAAACTGCTCTATTCAGGCAGTGCAAAATCTGAATGACTGACTTGTTCATTGCAAAGGTGACTTTTAACTGGGTCTGACTCCAGTGTGCACATTATCAGAGAAAACAAAGAGGAGATGGCACATGTTCAGCTGGAAAGACATGTCTCTGCCATTCTGCCCCATGTTGCAGCAAAGATGTCTGCTGTAAATGGAAAAAATTGCAATACATAATAAATTATTGTTGTAGCTCAAAGAAGCTCCATTTATCACACTCGGTGCACATTCAACAAATAAAGTCTATTTGTCTTTTACATTTTAACTTCCAGTTCAATACACACACACACACACACACACACACACACACACACACACACACACACACACACACACACACACACACACACGAAATCAACTCTGGAACCTAAAGTGCAATAATTTTATTCTATATCATACTGCACTGTAAAATATTGTACTGTGGCACAGAACGTAAGTAATGAAATACATAAAGAGCTAAGAGATTTTAAATCATTGGCATAGAATGATTAAAAATAAATAAATAAATAAATAAATAAAAACTGTATAGTGACAGGGAGGCTTTCATATCTTCTGGCAGAGTACTGGAGTGGGTGTTAACAGGATTTCAGTTATACCAAAACATTTTAAGCAGAAGAAGCCTTGTTACAGCATGATAGGGGAATGAAGAACACAAAGACTTGGAGTTGGGTAACAGTCACTTAAAACTGTGGCAGCAAGACACATAAATAAACATTCGGACACTGGATAAGGACTGCTTGGTCATCTTAAGTCTGCCTATTTCTCTACTTTCTAGATAAGCTGTAAATCCTTCTTACCAATAGTTCATTTCTTTCCCCCCTTTTAAGCAGCCTAAAAATTGTGTTTTTTCTGTCCCATGCATTCCTGAATTCTGTTATTGTTTCTGATACTACTGCCTCTTCCAGGAGGCCATTCTACGCATCTGCTACCCTTTCAGTTAAAACAAAAAATGTTTTCTTGTATTGTCCTCAAGATTTCTACCATATATTTTCAATACATTGTTTCAGAAAGAACCTGAACTGGACAGAATCCTGAATGTTTCTATCATATTCTTCACCTACTGTTTTTTCTTCATAAATGCACATCATAAGCTCGTGTATTCTAGCTTTACATGCCCTCTGAAGGAGACAATGCAAGATTTTTGTTGTGCTCCTCTGTGCTTTTAGCCTGATGAAATCATCTTTTCAGAACTGTACTGAGTATTCTTTATGGAGTCTTGCACCAGCTACTTGTACAGAGAATAATTTCTTGTTTTCTTCTGGTGATGTATCTTCTTATGAATGCCACTACTCTGTGGGCCTTCTTAGACAGCATGTTATAGTTACACTACTTATTTATTTTTAAATCATCTGAGCAAGCACACCAGCAGTACCTATTTATTTTAATGGTACTGTTTCTCTTTCATATCACTGTTCCATTCTCAGGTCACTGCTTGTCAAGTACAATATTTTACAATGAATCTAAGCTGCCATAAATTAGACGAATTGCCTAATCCTGGCATATTGTCTACACTTTCCTGCATCTCTCTGTTGCTTATCTGTGGGTCTTCAGCTAGGAGTTATACTTTTCCTCCAGGTATTTTGCAATATCTCTTACAGAGGTGATGAGAGAGAGAACAACTCCAGTACTTATCCCTTCTGGTACACCAAAGATAACCATCCTTTCATCTGACTAGGCTCCCATTTACTTTGATTTCATGTGTCCTTCTCTCCAGCGAATGTTTCACACGTTACCACCCTCATCTTATAATATCACAGTCTAATTCATTGTTTGGGTAACACTCGTCAAAAATGCTTTGCTGAAATCTGAGGAGTCCATATGTACAAGATCCTTTTCTGCTTTGTTATCCAGCCTACACAATCGGAGAGCTCTACTATTTATTTTGTGTAACCCTCCTGATTTGAGTGTATGCTGTGTCAGGTCCAGTGCCTTACTGGCATCTACGTATGACAATACAGATGTGATTTCATGATTTGCCCTCAAAATGAGGTCACCCTGATAGGTCAAATAATTTCTAGTCTCCGTCTTGCTTATACTCTTCTGAAAATGAAGCACATCTGCCCTAATCAAGTCTTGAGGATATTTATGCTCTTCCCATATTATATTAAAAAAGTTAGAAGAACTCTAGTTCTACTCTCAGTTCCCCGAGAATTGTAGAGTGAATACTATCAGGCCCTACTGCTTTATCTACATTTAGCTTCTGAAGTCCTACCATTTCTATTTATTCTGCAGAAGGACTATGATGAAATCCCATTTTCCTGATCACTCCTATTAACTTAATATGACAAAGCTCTTTTATTCCTACTCTCTGAATGTTGAGAGGTATTTATTAACCACACATTTTCACCATTCCTTTCTGCCCATCTCTTATTTATTTTCTTAAGCCTCGCTATCCAAGTTTTTTACTTCTTTTGTTTCCTTATGGAACTATATAAAATAGTGCAGCTTCACTGTCCAATTTATTTCACTTTCTTTGCGCCATTATGGAGCAATACAGGCTTATCTCCTTTCCTGACTAAACTGACTACCTTTCTTTAGGCTTTTGATTTTGTGACTGTGCTTTCTCTGTAATTAGTTAATATGAACATAGTGCACCTAGTGGTAGCATGTTTTATCATTTTATTTTACTTTATGTTCTATGTAAGAATTTATTGTTCGTGCATACATAGATCGGACTATTTTTATTTTTCATTTTTATCGGAGGGTCTAGCTGGTGAAGAGAATGTATGTTATGTTTTATGATTTTTTGTTAGTTGTTCAATGAAGTTACAAAGACATTAGTTTTTATTGTCTTTTTGATGGTATAGCATGTCAGCTGATGGTGTCATGTGATATGAGTTTCTACCTATTTAAATTTGTAATTCATTTATTTGTTTGAATCTGATGAAGTTGCCGTTTTTACGACAACGTAAAGTGCTTTATTCTTTCAATAAACAGGTTAACTGGAATTGTGCTCAGCCTCAACTGTTGGATATTTTGTGTTTTTAGTTTCACTAGTTTGGCGTGGTCCCTGTTTGTTGCTTAAACAGTATGTGTTTTTTAGCTCCCCCACTACCGGTTGAGCGTAAAGTGGATGACATTACACATCAGTAAGTTACTCCTCAATACAAAAGTTCTCAATCACTACACCCGATATGGAATCGCAGCCAGTGCAGTGTCTATTTGTACACCAACAATTTTTCAGTTTTTTTGCCTTTTCTTTGTTCCCACAGTTGCGTCACCTTGGAGTTAGTATACATAATAAAAAGTTTATTGGGAAGAGGAGGCAGACACTTCATACAGTTTGTTTCATCTAGCTAAAGCTGCAACTGGTTTACTTCATCCAGCTGAAGCTTCAACTATTCTCAATGAGATAGACTGCAACCATGTTTTTCAGCAATCTTTCATGCCATCTTTATGTATAAGAATTATACAGAATATCACTTTTTTATTTCTTACTTACATATTTGTCTTTACACAAATTTTTTTTGCAGCCATTGTGGCTTATATATCTCCATCCTCCATCTGTACTACCTTCATTTGTATTTGTCAGAACTTCCTGATGCACTGCTTTGTTTTGTCAAAGTCTGCTCTCCTAAATGGACTGCCTGTTACAGACATCAAAAAAGTCCAATGCAGCTCAGACAACCATCATGAATCCAATAACAAATTGGATGTTAGGGGACTCAGCAAGGAAGAATGGGAGCGAATAGCTAATGCATGTTTGCCTGTCTTGGAGAAGTGATGCAGGCTGTTGAATACCTGATACCTAATTAAGGCTAGGTGTGCTGGGGCACTGAGGATGACTGCCAATCAGGCAGCGTGCTTACTGCAGTCACAGCAGAAATTCACATGTGAAGGAACGCAGTGAGCCCATCATCACATGCGTCTTACTTGCCCAGGCCACTCTGGAGAATTGGTGTCAGGACAAAATAGAAATACCATGGTATCTGCCTAGATGATGTCTCTTCTCTCCATGTATGGGTTATGATGAAAGCTGATTGCTGGCAATACAAATGGGGATAAAATAAACTCAATTTGTTCAATTGACACTGCATACATCACAGCTGTCTAAACATGATTTCTCAAGTGGTATTTACTGATGCCCTATTGTTTGCTTCATACAGTACTGAAGTGTTGATTTTCAGAGTGTACTGCTTTATTTGGTTCTCTGAAACTACAGTCTCTGGGAGAAAGGGGGAGAAAAGATATTTCTGTGTTAATGATTACTCTTCATCTCAGGTGAAGTGAACTCTGAGTGACAATAATAAAGTAAGGACAGAGTGGGGGTTGGGAAGGTCTTGCTCCCTTGGATTTTTTTTTAACTGTTGTGAATTTACTTGACTACTGTACAGCCATGAATTTATATGTTTTGTGAGTCTGTGTACTTGAGCTCTCAGTTTCAAGCAACTTTTGCCAAGCAATTGTGTAGTGAGATGCATAACTTTGAGGAATGGCAGTGAATCTTTACTTTCAAGAGTCTGCATTTGTAGCCAGATTTTGCGGTATACAAGGGTAAAGCCATGAATACAGCACAGGCAACCAGGTTTAGACTAGTGTCTCAGGTATTTGATATGGCTGGCAGGGGAGGATGCCTGAGACAATCCTAGAAGGGAGATGAAAATGGTAGCTTCAAGAAAGCAACAATCCTTTGGAGAAGGGCATGTAAGATGTGGATGCATCTGGAAGTAGGTGTGTGGATCTTCAAGTCACTGCATGGTGCTAACCTTCAAAGAACAAGTATATGGAAGGATGCATTTGTGTGGGGAAAGTGAAGCAGGCTCTGCAGTGACAAGGTTCATGGGTCCCCAGCCAAGGGGTGGAGTCAGGACATCACAACAATGCTTTCATTCCTGGGATGTCAGAGAGGGCTATAGTAACCCTCATTGTTGTCTAAATGATAGACCCTCCAGACGGTTCTTACCCCATACTGCATTCACTGAGTGCATCCCTGCAGTAGGGGAACCAATGTGTAGAGTCCGATTGGAGGAGGCTTTATGGTGGGTGGGCATGAAGGCAAAAAAAGGAACAGTATACAACCACAAACCAAGAATAAAGAAATAAAATACGACCAGCCACAGATACCGCAATAAATTTATTATTACAAACAAGAATTTCTTTCTCTGACGTCTCGGCTGAAAAAGCCTTCAAGGAGTAAAAAAGACATCTAAAAAACTTTTCTTTTTTAGATGTCTTTTTTACTCCTTGAAGGCTTTTTCAGCTGGGACGTCAGAGAAAAAAAAGGACAGTCTCTGTGTTTGGCATGACAGTAATACAATTATCAATGGAAATATTTCTCAAATGCACTAACCAGAAATTGTTTCACTCTAAGGAAATGCATTAGAAGACTGAAAGCTTTGGATGCAGAAATCCAATTTACTTCTCAATACTACTGAAATATTGAAAGTCTGGAGAGGAACAGTGTGCTGCCTTCCTGTATGCTGTTGGAAAATAAGCCATAATGGTATTTCACTTTTCTTGAACAGGAGAAATACAAAACAGCATCACTTACAGATGTATTCAATAATTATAGTCATCTTAGAAATAACTTGCAGTATATTAGACATTTGATTTTTACAAGATTATAAGATCCTATATAGATTATAGATGTATATGTTATGAAGTTGAAGAATAACCAAAGGCTGTGAATATGGTGAGCTGCTGCATGATTGTTTAACAACAAACATAATAATTTCTAAAAGAACTGATGAAACAATTCCTGCAATCCTCCAGGTCTGAATGAAATATACTCAATAGCATGCATTTTAAAATTAAAAAGTTTGTTGAGATGACCTAAGTAACTTTAGCATAGAAAACAATATAACACACATTTTTATACGTATTTGGTTAGAATAGTAAGGAAGGGTAATCAATTTTAATAGAACGAGTAGAAAAAATACATTATATATTTGATTGTTTTTTTTATTTTAAATACATTCTGTCTGTGAATGAATACTACCTGCTTTATACTTTGTAGTTTTATAACAAAGTCGGAGTATAAATAATTTAAACAATGTAAATTCATTTTTGGGTGGAATAAGGTTTTTTACAAAACATGGTTTTCTTCTTTAAGAGTTAACCCAAGATGTTAATTAATGTGGTCAGGTGACCTATTTGAATTGTTTTTAAATGAACAAGGAATGTAAGGTTGTGTATCTGAGGAAGTCTGGATATTTCACCAGATGAAAAGCGCTTCATATTCTACAGTTGTATCCAATGTTAGTTGTTGGTATCTATTAAATTCATTGGATTTTATGTTGCAAGCTTCCTGAAACTTTTTTGTTCAGTTTTAGTTGTGCTTGTTGCTGTTTATTGAGTTTGGTGGTCTATATGGCAACAGGAAACAACCAACGTTACTACATCCCCTCTCAGAGAGGATATGGAGAAGGGAAACCTTACACAGTTGATCGAAATAATGAACAAACGCCTGAGAGTTTAACAGCTAGGGTTGAGCAACTTACTCAGCTCCCTAGACAAGACTCTGACTGCTCAACGGACAGAATGAGGGGAGAAACTGTGAATAATACATCGAATACGAAGTTGAACAATTTTATCGAAGGGGATGAACTTGTGACGGTTGCAGGAACTAATGCCACAGGGAACATCTACAACAACCAGGGTTTGCTAAGTTCTTCATCACAAAGACAGACTACTTCGGAGCTTATGGGGACCCAGGATATTACAAGTTGGCCCAGTGAACAACCGAGTCTTGGCAGCCAACATAGGAATGTACTTCCTGGGATTCCGGCTGGAAGTAGTACAAACATTAATATGAAATTAAAAATGTTTGATGCTAAACTATTAAAAATTAAAAAAAACTGCAACTGGAGTTGAACTATTTCGACATCGGTTTAAAAGAAAATATAGTCCCGAAGGGACTAAGGATATGGCAATATCCTACCGGCCTGGAACCTGGGTCGGTTTTACATAAAGAACTAATTTACCTCTTTAATAACCAGGGGTTGGACTTACTGAAACTTATGTCGAAACATTATCAAAGCCATATTAATAAATTGGCTAGTGAGGCCATGGAGCTAGATCAGGAAATTAAAAAAGACAACGCTTTTTAACACTATCAGTTCAATTACAATCAGATTTTTATTAGTATCACACAACCATTGGATAGACTCAAAGAAATTAAAATTAAAAAAATTGCAAAGGGACTTAGAATATGAGGAGGGAATTGCTTATCCTAGATCGCCCCCCTCACAATCTTGGAACACTAATGGTGGTGGTCAACTGCAAACCATTACCCCTAATAATTATTCAGCAGGCAGACAAGAGGATGTGATGTCACCAGCGCCGGGACAAAGCAATCGTGGTTACGATACTTCTGCAAATGTAAACACTAGCAGGAATGGCGCCCAGGACGCAGAAAGTTTTTCTGTACAACAAAGTCAATTAAATGGTCAACAACAACAAAAAAACTACCAGGGCAAGAAGGGGAGGAACTGGAGCACAAATACAGTAAACCCTACGAGGAATTACAACACTCGGAACAACAGGAAGAAGTAACGAGAGACTCTGTGCCAGTTAAATTTGACAATGAAACTCCTTCCTGCCGCATTATAACCAATGTAAAAGGTGACTTTAATGTTTATAATTACACAGAATATCATATTGAGGAAAGTCTGGTTGAATTGTTTGCCAAAGGACTGACATTTGTACCCTCGAACAGGGAGTGATCTAGCAGAATTGCTGCTAGATTTCAAGCTATATATTAGAAAACTTAACTTGGCTGTTTTATTATGAAACTCGACTTATTGTGACCAAGAGTTAAGAACAGCAAGTACTTTTAACCCACCAATTCATCCCTTACTTAACATCTTTGATCGCATGTGTGAATTTGAGTTTAGACACTTATTTAATAGTAGAACTAATTCAATAAATAAGAGCAACATGTCCACTGATGAAAAAAATGGCACTATTACAGTTTAGGAGCCTCCCAGTCCACATCATGAAACCGGACAAGGGCGGTGGACTGGTTGTAATGAGCATTATTCAATATACAGAGAAAATGAGGCAATTATTGGAAAAAGATACATACGTGAAAGTGAGTTTAAACGAGATGAACATGGCTCATAATAGGATAAGAATGTACATCAATGATTTATTTATTGATGGTTTAACAGACGTAGAGGTAAATAATTATTTGACAATGCCATCACCTAAGTTACCCGCTTTGTTTGGAGTCCCAAAAATTCATAAAGGTATCATGGACCCACCAATGAAAGCACTGGTTGACCCCAGACAATCGATAACAACAGGAGTGATCTAGCAGAATTGCTGCTAGATTTCAAGATATATATATTAGAAAACTTAACATGGTTGTTTTATTAGGAAACTCGACTTATTGTGACCAAGAGTTAAGAACAGCAAGTACTTTTAACCCACCAATTCATCCCTTAATTAACATCTTTGATCGCATGCGTGAATTTGAGTTTAGACACTTATTTAATTGTAGAACTAATTCAATAAATAAGAGTAACATGTCCACTGATGAAAAAATGGCACTATTACAGTTTAGGAGCCTCCCAGTCTGCATCATGAAACTGGACAAGGGTGGCAGACTGGTTGTAATGAGCACTAGGCAATATACGAGAAAATGAGGCAATTATTGTAAAAAGATACATACATGAAAGTGAGTTTAAACGGGTTGAACATGGCTCATAATTAGGATAAGAATGTACATCAATGATTTATTTATTGATGGTTTAACAGACGTACAGGTAAATAACTATATGACAATGCAGTCCTCCAGGTCTGAGTGAAATATACTCAATAGCATGCATTTTAAAATTAAAAAGTTTGTTGAGATGACCTGAGTAACTTTAGCAAAGAAAACAATATAACACACATATTTTTATAGGTATTCGGTTAGAATAGTAAGGAAGGGTAATCAATTTTAATAGAACGAGTAGAAAAATGTATTATATTGATTTTTTTATTTTAAATACATTCTGTCTTTGAATGAATACTGCATACTTTATACTTTGTAGTTTATAACAAAGTCGGAGTATAAATAATTTAAACAATGTAAATTAATTTTTGGGTGGAATAAGGTTTTTTTTAAAAAACATGTTTTTCTTTTTTAAGAGTTAACCCAAGATGTTAATGTGGTCAGGTGTCCTATTTGAATTGTTTTTAAATGAACAAGGAATGTAAGGTTGTGTATCTGAGGAAGTCTGGAAATTTCAACAGACGAAAAGCACTTCATACTCTACAGTTGTATCCAGTGTTCATTGTTGGTATCTATTAAATTCATTGGATTTTACGTTGTGAGCTTCCTGAAGCTTTTTTTCTTCAGTTTCAATGGAGTAATTAGCCTGGGTGTCAGTTTTCCCAAAAGGCACTGCAATGCATTTCTTAGCATTGAGTTTAAGTCCATGACTTTGGCACCAGTCATTTGTCTGCATTAGACCCTCTTGTAAGATGTTTGTGTCATGGGGGGAGTCTATAATAGCTTCCAATTTACAATCATCTGCAAACTTGGTCACCCAAAGGTTCTTGACATTACCCTTTACCTCTTAGATGTAGATGACAAATAGGAGCATTTCCAGCACAGGACCCTGAGGTACCCCACTGGTGACCAGTCTTTTAATGGGGGTATTATCACCAATCCTGACTCACTGGGTCCTGTCTGTGATCAACCTGGCAATCCAGTGAGTTATGTAGGGTTTTATGCTCAGTTCCGTGAGTTGGTCAACCATACATCAAAAAAGATTGCTTGTGAGTGTAATGCTTTGACAAAACTTAAATTACCTTGTCAAGGCAAGTCCAAGTACGAGGAACCTTTAGGATGATTTAAAGGCAAAATCAACATAATGCAAAAATAAAGCAGTAGCACTGTACATAGTTAACTGAAGTGCAAAACAATAAAATAAATGTCTTACCTGCCAAGGATGGAGCAGGATTAACTCTGCACCCCCCCGGGTGTGGCTAGGGTGCCAAGCAGATAGGATCTCTGGGAAAATTAGTAGGAGATGATCTGTAGTAAGGGAGATTTACTCAAGTGCAATATTGGTTTGCTGCGTGGGCATGTATTATTATGGATATAAGGAAAACAATGGGGGAGTACTTAAACAGGTTACACAACAGATAAAAGCAATGAAAGATAGGAGTGAGGAGCTTTGGAAGTCAGATTACCATTACAGGTGGAAGCCAGAGACAAAGCCTTTTAAAACCACAACAAGCAACTACAGCTTAAGTCCTGTGGTTAGAATTTCAGAAAGATTTAGCTTAATGCTTCAGTTGGGGGGCAGACTCATAGAACAGTGGAAAAAACAGTAGCAAGGTAAACATAAAGGCACTGTAATGCAACTTTTAAGCGGGTATATATATATATATATATATATATATAAATATATATATATATATATATATATATATATACACACATATATATATATATACATATATATATGTATATATATATATATATAAATATATATATATATATATATATATATATATATATATATATACACACACACACATATATATATATATATATATATATATATATATATATATATATATATATATATATATAGAGCTATAAAAAGTACTGACGCATAAATCCTTGAAAATAATTCACAATATTGCCACTACTGCAATCCTACAACAGATTATGGCTCCAGAGTATTGGAATACAACTTTAAGCAGGTATATACAGCCATAAAAAGTACTCAAGCACAAATCCTGGAGTAGAAGTTACAATACCGCCACATCTGCAATCCCACCATAGACTAAGGCCCCAGACCATGCAGACATTTACCAGTAATGCTGTAATGAATGACTGAATGAGGTTCAAATCTAGCTGCAGATCACAGTCTTGCCACAGCTGTGAAAGAAGCTATAAGATTGTCCAGACTGGGTTCAAAATACAAAAAAAACTGCCTTTTACATGTAATTCTACTTTTGGAAATAGAAGTGTAGTATAATGTACAAACAATACTAATATTTTGCAGAAATATACAATCTTCATACAGCTACAAATGAACCTACAAGACTAAGGTCCCAGAACAAACTAAAAAAATGCAAAGAGATATATACCATATTTTAATATTTAAAAAATATATGCTAGAAGGAGTCAAATTCCCAAGCCACTTTAATCGGTTAAGTGTTTTTGCTCCCCATGGAGCTTCATCAGAACCTGAATAAATCAACCAGTTCAACTCACTTATGTATAATTAAAATAAGTGACATTACATAAGCAGCTGATACTATTTAACCAAACAACATTCTAATGTAGAACAAAGAAAAAGCTGCTGAGGTATGGCTCCAGAGTCTCCAAAATCTTTTTAAAAATTTTTCAAAGAAATGAAATAGACACAGTAATATCCAATACGTATGCAGTACTGATTTAATCTCACACAAGCGCTTTCACATCAAGCTTCATCAGGTGTATAAAGGATTACATAAAAAACACCTTATATAACATTTCAATCATATCATATGACTTGCAGTGAATAAAAATTTAAAAGAACATACCCTTTAATAACTGAAAAATGTCTAAAATCTATTAATGTATATATATATATATATATAAATATATATATAATTTTTTACATAAAACAAATTACTTAAATTACATATAAATATATAATAAATACAATAAATAAACACACAATATTCATGTATTACCTACGTAAAAACCTTTTTCTAAGAATAGGCTTCATAGGGACAGTGTCATTGAGACCATGGCCATAATTAGCCCTAAGTATTACAATCCATTTGCTTCTATTTCTTCCGTCTTGGCTCTAATGTCTCCACCCCTTGAACTATCATATGTCCTACTAACTACTAAGAATTGAAAACTGTGGCTCTCTCCCACATTTAAAACATGCTTCGCCAATGCATTTGTACGTGTACCTTTCCTAATATGGTATATATGTTCTCTAATTCTTTCTTTCAATGTACGATCTGTCTTACCTATATAAAATTTATTACAGACTGAACAATTAGCCAGATATATAACATGACTAGTGTCACATGTTGCACTAACCCTGATATCATAAATATGTCCAGTGTCAGGGTGTTTAAAAAATTTCTCCTTATTAATATATTTACAAAATGTGCAATTACCACAAGGTTCAGTACCTACAGCTTGATTCAAGTAAATTTCATCTCTAGGTGTACATAATCTTCTCTTCAAATTCTTTTTATTCTTAAATGTAAATTGAGGTATATTCCCTACTATTTTATTAATTTGATTGTCTGTAACTAATATGTTCCAGTGCTTATTAATTATGTCTGTGTATTTATTAACATCTCTAGAATAAGTAACACAAACTTTTAAATTAACTAAGGATAAATGTAAATATGACTCCAATTTAAAAGTTTGTGTTACTTATTCTAGCAGCTGGGTCTTCTATTCTTAATGGGCATGCTTTAAAGGGTCATCATTTTAAACTGTCTCTCTATGCAAATGATTTATTGCTTTACTTAAATCCTAAAATACAGCTGGATATGGTTTATGAAGAGCTACCTAATTTTGTAGCTAGTCAGATTACAAAATAAAATCAATTAAACAATGAAAAGAGAAGGCAGGTATTATGCAGTTTTCCCTTTCAGTATGAAGTAAATAATCTTACTTATGGTTAAAACTAGGTTATTATAGGAAAACAGTTTACAGTTAAGATACAAAAGCTTTATTCAGAAGGCTGAGGATTTCTTTCAAAGATGGAGATTTTTCACAGAAGGTTCACGTGTTAAGTCCTGGGTTATACTTTTCTTGGTAATATGTGCTTCAAAAGGACTATGTAGAAGCTTAAAAAGACAGTTATAGAATTTATGATGGCTGGAAGTAACCATAGAGTGACCTCATGGCCATTTACAGCACATTTTTTGGGAGCACCGGGGCCCCATGTTTTAAGTACTATGGAAAAGCAGCCAGAGTTACAATTATTACACTGTAATTATCAAGCCACATGGATGATGAAATGCTTGGAGGAACTGAAGAAAATTCACAAGACATACACAGCAGACATGTGACCCAACATTCCTTTCAATTAAGCAAAGATTCACTGGGGAACTATCACGCAGCTCCTAAATGAAATAAGGGTAACAAGCTGGAGGGTGGAGTTACTACCAATTAGAAGTCCTGCGTTCTGGGGTCTTCAAACATATCATGCCTCAAGACAGTTATAACCCTGCCCAGATTTGATATACTAGGATCATCTCTTAAAATGGTAATGCAGCAGTACACTGAGATCAGTATGTACAGCAATATTCATAGACTCCACCTGACAAACACTTATATTAGAAAAGTACAGTTGTGTTACACTTACCATAATTGTAGATGTTTGAATAGACCAATGTTGCAGTACTGATTCTTGGGTCTTCCTGCCATGCAGAAACCTGCAACTGGCCTGATTTTCAGAGTCTGCATCATCCCTAGCCTATGGTTGTTCATGGACTGACATCCTGACGTCAGGGTATAACAAAGGTGTCAGTTGGTGTCATCTTAGGTCTTTCTAGTAAGCAATCTGATGCTTGAGAACACAACGTTTCCAGTTGTCAATAGCTTTAGAGAGAAATAGATAAAGATTTTTAACCATGGACTAGGAATATTGAAGGGGATGATGACAGATAAGAGATACATGGCCAGAAATCCCCACAGGGATTGGGGAAAGGCCAGCAGATAGAGGGGTAGGAGGGTGGGAGTTTGCATTGCAACATTGATCTACTTGAACATCTACAATTATGCTAAGTGTAACAACTATAATATTTTTTCATAGTCAATGTTGACTCCCAAAGCTACAGGTCAGGGGATATGTTGTGTGAAGGCCCCTAGGACAATAGGTTCTGTAGGACAGCAGTAGCAAATCCTGCCCTAGCTCTGGAGGCATTGCCTAAATGGTAATGTGTGGTAAAGGTGCAGACAGAGGACCATGTGAGAGCTTCCAAAATGACCTGGGCAGGGATTCCTTTAAGAAAGGTAGTGGTAGCTGCCCTGTGTTTCATGGAGTGAGTCCTGACCTGGGCTGGTATTGGTTTACCATGACGAGCATAACATAAAGTAACGTATTTGGCTATCCATTTTGAAATAGTCTATTTGGAGACAGGTTTACCTTCTTTCCCTTCTGCAAGGGCTACTAGCAGTTGTTCTGCCCTATTTGTGAACTTCATTTTGCTCAAATAATATGGATGATCTGTTGGTGCACATCCAGGAAATGTAGGATTTGTTCATCTTTATTTGATTCAAGGAGATTTCTGATACCACCTTGGGCATAAAAGAGGGATAGCTCTAAGGGTTACCCTGTCCCTGTGGAAAACAATGAAAGGCACTTTGCATATCAGGGCTCATAGTTCTAAGGCTTGCCTGACTGAGGTGACAGTGATCAGTAGGGTGCTCTTCCATGTGATAATCTTTTAAAGAAGCAGAAGCTGCTGGCTCAAAAGGTGGCAAGGTTAGATTTTGTAGTACATACTTTAATTTGCAAGGTGGTGGTCTTAGATATATAAACCCTTTTAGGTGGGGGTGAAAATAAATGGGGGGGGTGGCAGGCAGATAAGGTGGAAGCAAGCACCTTGAAACTGGAATATGAAAGGCCCTGGTGAAATAATCCAGAAAGATATTCAAACATTAGATTTATGCCTGCATGAGGAGGCACAACACTTTTGGGCTGGCATCAAGAAGAAAACCTTTTCCATTTGGATAAACATTATTTTGTGATAGTTGGTTTTCTTGCCTCTCTCAGGATAGCTAGCACTTCAATAGATAGTTTGCATTTTTGGGGGTTAGAATCCAATCCTCCATGCTGTTAATTTGAGGGTGATTGGGTGAAGATGAATGACAGACTCCTTTAGGTAGGCAAGTAGATCTATCACCTGTGAAAGAATGCAGTATCGCCCTTCACTGAGAGTCAAGAAAAGGGAGAACCACTGCTGCCAGAGAGGAGTAATAAGTATCATGCTTGGTCTATTTGGTCTCATTTTTATCAGTACCCTGGGGATCAGAGTTAATGAAGGAAAGGCATTCAGGAAGAGATATTTCTATTTGAAGGATATGGCGTCTGCCCTTCATGTCCCTGTCTATTGGGTTCTTGAGCAGAACCTTTGCAGATGTCTCTTCTGATGAGAGATGTCTGCATTGATGGGTAAAGTCCTGGAAGATCTATGTCTTCAGCATCCATTTGCTGAGGTCCTAAAGGTCCCTGCTCAAAAAGTCTGCTATGGTACTGTTATGGCCTGGGATGTAGGATGCTGTAAGTACCAGTTGCAATCCTTGTTCCAAATCTTGATTAACAGATAGCACAGGGCATAAGAATGAGTTCCCCCTTCCTTGCTTATGTACCACATGACTGTGGTACTGTCTGTCCAGATCTAGGGACAGGTTGCTTTGAAACATTTTCATCGTTAGAAACACTGCTAGCATCTGTTTGTGGTTTATGTGTAGTCTCCTTTGTTTTTGGGTTCAAATATCTTGCACCTGTAAGAGTCCTAAGTCAACTCCACAGGCTATTTCTGAACTGTCTGTGAAGATGGTCTTGTCTGTTTCTGATAGACAGAAGTTTGCCAATGGATTCTGCATGAGGGTATATTTCCACTAAAGTAGCTCCTTTTTAAGAAGGGGAGAAGAGGCACCAGGGTTTCTAGTGATTAATAGCATTGTTCCAGTATTTTTTAGGAACCATTGGAGTTTCCTCTTGTGTAGTTTTGTGAAGGGGAATCATGACAACCCAGGATGCCATGTATCCCAAGGCCTTTAGATACTCCCTTGCAGAAACAGTCTGCCTTTGTAGTAAGCTGCGCAGATAATTTGTCAGAAAGGAAACTGTCTTGGGGTAGGAAGGTCTTTCTTTGTACCAAATCTATCAATGCATCTGTAAAGGGAATTCTTGTCTGTGGCTGAAGTTGGTACTTGAGGAAGTTGTGAGTAAGGCCTACCTTTGGAAAGCAGTCCATGGTAACTTGCAAGGCTGTTTAAAGTTCCAGGATGGATTATCCCAAGATAAGGCAGTCATCGAGGTAAGCGTAAATGTGCCCCCTTAATGTTCTGGAGCCAGAGGTGGAGATTTGGTGAAAACTCTGACAGCAGTCGATAAACCAAATGGTAAAGCACAGTACTGGTAGTGCAATCCTATTGCCACAAACTAAAAATATCTCTTGTGCTCCTTTGCAATAGAAACATGAAGGCAGCCATCCCTCAGATCTAGTGTAACCATGTAGGTTCCTAGAAAGATCATGAGTAACAGTTTTTGAAGGGTTAACATTTTGAATTTGGGTGTATGTAGGAACTTTTTAACTCTGACAGGTTTAAGATTGGCCTCCAAGTGCCTTCTATTCCAAGGATTAGAAAGATCCTGGAACAAAACACTTTTGCCTCCTCCCTAGCAAGAAAGGGTTAAATGGAACTTTGTTGCAAGACTGGGGGAGAAGACCCTCTTGTTTTTTTGGGGGTCTCTCCCTGAACCAAATGAAATAGCTCTTTTCTATGATGTTTAGCACCCACTCGTCCCTGTTGATGAGTTTCCATTGAAGGAAAGAAGAAAGCCTTCCCACTAGAGGGGTGAGGGGAAAGCATAGGTTTATAGGTGTGTACTAGGTTAACAGTCACTGGGGCCATTGTAAGCCTTGCCATGCATTCCAAATCTCTGATAATTGTATTGGTAAGTATAAGCAGGGGCTTGGAAGATGAAACATTTACAAGCAGTGGACTGGGAAATTCCCCATTTACAGGCTGTGTATTTCTATTAGAGGCAGAAGTACCAAACTAGGGATAAATTTCCAGTTCCCCATCCAACTGTCTAAGTTACACTTGAATTGGGTTAGGAAGAAACTCTGCTTCACTTGGATGGGGAGTCTGTTCTAGAGAAGGGGTAGTTTCTGGTATACATATCTGTCTCACCAGCAGGTCCTATTTATATCACAGGCAATGTTTAAATCTTTAGAATGGATAATTCTGGTGCTGTTTGTTTTGTGAATACACGGGAGGTCCATCAGAGTGGGGTCCAATGATGCCTTGCATGCCAGGCATATATTTCCCCTCAAAAGCCTGTAGGAGACAGAATACAGGGACAGGGCTTTAGGGTTGCCTGGATAAGGCATGTTTTTTACACCTAGTATTATTTTAGTGAGGAAATTTTGTAGATGTTCTAATTGTTGGATTTCCCTGGTTAGGTACCACAGGGAACACTGCATTCAATGATAGGTCTGATGAATGCTGAATATACAGCAACAATGATCTCCTTGCACCTTGATGCCATACCTCTGTTTATAGGTTGCACACACAGAATGTTTCCTCACAGCCATAGTCACATGATGGTCTACGGCTAGATTACTGTCTAAGTATATCCCCAGATCCCTAACTACTGGGATGGTTGTTAGGGGTGTATCGTCAATATGATAGTTAACAGAGTGATTGACTTCCCAAGGGATACTAATATGCATTTCTTTGAATTTAGTTTTAGTCCATGGCTCTGACACCAGTTATTTGTCTGTGTCAGCCCTTCCTGCAAAACACGAGTGACAGCAGGGGATTATATGGCTGCTCCTAATTTTCAGTTGTCTGTAAATGTAATCAGTCAGAGGACCTAGACATTTGTCTTGGCTTCAGAAAAGTAAATGCCAAAAAATCAGCAATCCCAGGACTGATCCCAGAGTGATTCTGCTGGTGACTTGCCTCTTTGTAGAGTTGGATTCCCAATTTCTAACTTCCTGTGTCCTGTCTGTGAGCCAGTTGGCTATCCACTGGATAACATAACAATTTATACCCAAACTGAGTTTTTCAACAATGCCTGAGTGGGGTACTGTGTCAAATACGCTGGCCAGGTCAAGGTAGGCACTGTGAACCCTTTTATCCTCATCCATTCCTTTGGTGATCTCCTCAAAGAAGTACATCAGGTTGAGTAGGCATGCTTTGCCCTTGAAGAAACCAAAGTGGGTGGGGTCCAGTACTTGGAAGTTTCCTGTGTTATTATTGGTCATTTCCATGATAGTTTTTTCAATGGCTTTGCATATGAGACTAGTGAGACTTATGGATCTGTAGTTTATATGGTCTGTAGATGGTATGCCTTTGTGCAGAAGGATGATGGTTGCTGTTTTGGGAGGGGTTGGGAGCTGTGTATAGTCACAGCTGCTCTCTGGGGGACAGAGTTTTTGGATCCCTAGCTCTAGGGCACTGATCAGGTTGTCATCTTCTACACTGTCTTGGCCTCTTTGCTTGGGGAGCTCTCCCCTTATCTTGCCTAGGAGGCAGAGGCCAAGGCTTAGAAGGGTGATTCCTATTATATCTCAGTGTGGGAGACAAGTAAAATTCTTTTACAGTTTTGATTTGCTTCCCCTTTTTGTCCAATGTCTCAAAAACTTTCTATGCTGGGGACCCAAAAAGGAACTCCTTATTCAATCGGGCATCCGGGAGTTCGGCCTTTACTTAGTCAGAGAGTGGTTCAGTACTTGGCCAGGCATGTCTATGAGTGACAGAACCTATAGCTGCTGCTTTACATGGTGAACCAGAGGAATAGCCTGTGGTCTGGGAGATGGCAGACTTAGAAGCTGTTTGTAATTTGTTTGGGCCTGACAGAATTTTTTGCTCCCCAAGTAGAAGCTTCCTTCATCTTATGCATGGTATCCGCCAAAGGATAAATTCTCAGGGGGAGAAGGAGAAGAGAGGGTATCATCGGAGTCAAAATCAGGCTAAGATTGAGGGTGGTTTTCAGAATAAGACTATTATTTCTTATCCTCAGATTCTGAAGAGTCAAAATTCTCCTAAAAAAAATATCCCTCCTTCTTTTACTGGGAGAAGCTTCAAGGATAGACTAGTCTGACTAGACTTCATAAAGGCCATGAATTTCTGGGCTATCTTAAGATGGTCCTGAGTTTCAACCTGGATTGTAGTGGCTGAAGACTGGGAAGTAGGCTGAGGCAAGCTGACTGATCTCTTTGGTTTAGGCATCCATTTACAAAGAGAGGTCTTGGTGCACAGTTGTGTGACAGTAACCTGTTTATTCATGTGCAACATCCATAGAAGGTAAACTATCTCCCTCAGCATCCAGCTCTTGGAAGTTAAAAGTTGAAGCCTGTGGAGCAGCTTCATATCCAGTTGATGTTAGTGTTAAAGTGTAACTGAATAGCCTGCTGGCATGTCAGCCTCTTGAGAGGTAGTGCCAGTGGGCTTAGGCCTATCTGTTGTTGGACCAGGGGGCTGCATCAGTACCTCATCTGAGTCAATGGCCGATTTGAATGCAGAGATGGAAGGATTCTTGTCATCTTTTACTTCAACTTTTTTCTTTTTTTTTCTTATGCTAGGCAGTGGCCAGAGCCAAGAAATCAGAAGAAGTGGAAGAAACTGGGTTAGAAGACTGTCTATGAACTGTGATGACTTCAGCCCTAAGCTTAAGAGTCTTAGTACAATCTTGACAACTAGAAAGATCATCCTGAATAAAATAGACGAAAAGAATGAAAGTCTTTATACTGGATTTGTTTCCCAAACTTTAAGCAGTTATTGACCTTTTTAAACATTGATCAGAAGAAAATTTTACCCAATGGGGTACTTACTTGAAAGTAGGTTGTAAGAAGAGCCAACTGATGGACTGTGAATGTTTGATAAAATGTAGTTCATTGCGCTGTAAAGCTAGAAAGAACTGATGATGGTGCCGACAGATGTCCCTCTTATACTCTGATGTCCGGATGTCAATCCACAAACATTGGTTGGCTAGGGATTACACAAAGACTCTGGAAACTGGGCCAGTCAAAGGCTTCTGCTTGGCAGGAAGACCCATCAATCAGTACTGCAACACTAACTATGAAGAACACACAAAATGTATTTTCAGTAAAATCAAACTAGTAAAAACACAGGCATCAGATAGGCCACTATTTGGAAACTGAATATTAGACCCCAGAGTCGCCAATAAATAAGGGGGATATGCATCTGTTAGAACTCAGAACAGTTGTAAACACAGCTCCCAAGGTAGATTCCCCAAAACAGCAGCTCTTGAAATACTTTAACAAAATTGCAGCTGTATGAGCTGTGTTTCTCCCTTAGTTACAAACAAAAAGTAGCTAGTAGTCGACTGACTCCAAACAAATGCAAGTAAAATAAAAACAATTACCGAAACCAGTGCAGTTAACTGTTTATTGCAATCCGAAAAACTTGCAATTCAAACAACTAAGTGCTTTCGCCAAATAATCCAAAGGCATCTTCAGAGTTGTTCAAACATTCTCCCCAAACAGATTAAATACTAAAGAATGCTGTTTGTTTTACACAAGCACCCACCCACTCTTTTTGGCGCTCAAACTTTTAAAAAGACAGTACATTTCTCAAGAAAACTATTGTTCATAAAAAATACTCCAGAATTTATACATTGTATCAAAATAATTCTTAATCATGAATGTCATTATGTTGAATATATTTAAAATTTTAAAAAATATACATTATACATACTTTTTAAATTAAGACTAATAATTAAATATGTCAAACAATTTGATTAAGTCTAATTTTCAAAAATGGCTTAATGGAAATAAAATCATTCAAGCCAGGTTCCATAGAAGCATTTAACTTCAATTGCCATAAAGATTCTTTGCTTTCCAGCAACAAATCATTATCACCTCCGTGTTCATTCTTAAAAACTCTATCGATCACAAAAAACACAATTTTTTTGAAATTGGTACATCTTTCCGAGTGTGAAAAAGTGCATTATGTATATCTTTATTCCTAATGGCCCTTACATGTTGACCTATCCGGTCCCTCAATCTACGAATGGTTTTACCCACATAGAAACCAGGACAGGATAAGCAGGTAGCCACATACACAACATGCGTCATATTGCAATTAACCCTACCTGAGCATGAAATAAAAGTGTCACTACCCTGAATAAAAACATATGATCCATCATTTATATATCTACAAAATTTGCAATTCTTACATTTGGACATGTTAGATTTATATACTAGTTTGTTTATTTTAGTCTCTAGTATATTTTTTATATTTCTTCCCCTACTGAAAACTATTTGGGGCTTTCTGCCAAGAATTGTTAACATATCCCCGTGGAAACATAGTTCCCAACATTGACTGACAATGCTGACAATCTTAGAGCTATTATCATTGTATTCCAAAACCATGGCATTAGTCATATTACTCTCTTGTAACAATTTTTTATTTCTATCTTTAGAATGCCATTCAGACAATAAAATAGGTGCAAACGTTTGTTCCCTTTTCTTAATAACTACTTTTTTGATATTCAACAATAATTTTAAAGGGTAACCCCTTTCCAGGAACATACCTATAAGATTGTAAATTTCTAAATGGAAGACTTCCTCACTACTAATTATTCTTGACAGTCATACCATCTGTCCTTTAACTACACTGCGTTTTTGGTAGTACGGATGATTACTTTCAAAATCCAGCAGTGTATTTGAATATGAATCCTTCCTGTATATTGCACTTTGTAAATTATCCACCTTATTCAATAAACTGATATCTAAATAGTTGGTTTGATTCTTGTTCCATGTACTAGTAAACTTCAAAAAATCAGTAGTTCCATTGAGATATTTCACAAATTCATCCGCTTCATGCTCATCCCCTTTCCACAAAATTAATATATCGTCAAGGAATCTACTATAGGACAAAATTCTATCATTTAATTTCATAACTGTGCATTTGGGGAGTTACAAAAACCCTTCTGCCTCACCTTGCCATTATTTTCTGGATGCAGACAAAGGTACTAGAACCTTTTCTTCTTCCAACCCAGTCCCTAACAATAAGGATTACAGAGCATTTGACAGGTACTTCTTCCAGCTTACCTTTCTTGATGATTAATCGTCAAACTCATGTGTGTAAGTATCTTTTGTCTATTTTGTCTAATATAGTACAATCCTTAGCAAATCTTCCAAATTCTGAGATAAGATCCAATGTTATGGCTATGCTTAAACCAACATCTCATGTGACTAAGCATATAATTAAATGTGCCCATGATGTTGTGGATGCTGCTTTTAGGGCAGTTGTGACTGGGACAGTAATGAAAAGGGGTGGTATGTTCACTGGAAGTTTAATGTCTGACTTATGTAGTGGATACTAAACTAGGGTACTATTCATAAATGACATAAAGTTCTTTAACAAATTTACATTCAGAGAAGTAACATGACAAACATCATAATCTTAAATAAAACTTAAACAGCTTAAAATCTTAAATCAGATACCCTACTCTGCATTACACCAAACAACATGTACAACATTTTTGCCCATCACTGATATACTCTAAACATATTTCACACTCACTGATAACCACCAACTACAAAACAAACAAAAAATGCCAACATAGAAGAAAAAAGTTTTAACATATTTGCAAACTTGATGCATGTCATCTCACATTCTCAAATAAATCATTTCATTCCCTTTTGATATACACTATCAGCACTTGTCTCTTCTTGAACTTCACTGCCAAACTCTTCCTGCCATATCACAATTAAATATGTTTATCTATATACTGCATCCAAGGTAGACATTTATTAAGCAACTTTTACCTGGCTCTTTGATCACTGTTTTTTTTTTTCTTCAAGAGCTTCCAACAAATCTTCCCAGTCCTTAACTTCAGGTACTATTTTTGTCATCCTTTTCCTTGTGAAGACTTTTCTGGCTAGCAATATAATTAACTAACCTAAATGCTCTTTATAAATAAGCAGATGTAAATTATCTTGTATCCATAGGAACTGTGCAGATTGTGTCAACTGAAACTCACTTCCTATAATTTCTTTCAGCAACTTTTGTAGATCACCCTTAAAAGTTTCTAAATTAATCCAAGCCCAAAAAAATGTATGCCTCTAATCTCCCTTCTTTCTTACCTGCTTGAACTATTTTATCCTAATATTTAATTGACTAATTTCTCTTCTAACACGAAAAATAAATACTTTCTTTACTGCAGCTTCTTCTTCTGTATCTCCTGTAGGGCTTGAGTCTTGTAACTAAGGTTTCATTTCCTTAGCATTAAAAAAAATAATAATTTTCTGTTTTAATATAGCTAATATCTGTTGTGTTCACCTCCTCAGTAACACTTCAGCCAAGTCTTCATTAGCCATCCATTGAAATCTCTCCTGTAACATACTTTCCACCTTACTGTGTAAATGGTATGTCAAGATCTCATTAATGTTACTAGCTATGTAGCCATCATAAATCTCTCTATGTCTGGGATTGACAATCCTCCCTTTTATTTGGGTAATATACCCTTATCTGAGGCTATCCACCTAAAGGAAGTCTATCATCTAGTCTTTAAGCCTGACTAGATATGATTTGTTTGGGCACATCTAAAAGGCTTGGTCCAAATATAGACCATGTGGCAACACATACAAATCCAGTACATGTTAATAGGTTCATAGGTAATGACTAGGCTAGCTCTGCTTATGGGCCATTTTAAGCCTAACAAATTTCCATTTTGTGCTTCAGTTAACCTACCCCATTTGGTTAGAAATTGGCCTCTCCTATCTGATGGCTGATAATTATATATTACCTCTAATGAGTATAACTGAGATCATATTATAGATATTTTCAGGGGACACATGCATGGGACAAAGCATTTAGGAGCTATCGCAGTCCGTTAGTAGTAAAGGGGGCAGTCCTGATGTTCTGTTTCCCATCCATAGATCTAAGCTGCACTTGAATATGAACAGAGATGAACGTTGTTTTATGTGGATGGGGAGTCTGTTACAGAACAGCAGTGTCCTCTGTGAGATAGACCTACCCCTCTAAACTGTTCTATTGATGTTGCAGAATAGGTTTAGATCCCAACAATGAGTAATTCTGATGCCATTTGACTTGCTGATGTGCAGTAAATCCTTCAGTATTGAGACAGAGAATGTCTTGTATGTCAGGTTTCCTCTTACCAGTCTATAGGATACAAGTATAGTGACAGGGTTTTGAGTCGGTCCATGTTGGACATGTTATTTCGGCCTTCTTTCCTTTTAGTAAGGCATGTCTCTGGGCGTTCCAATTGTTGCAAGTGTCTGGATACATACATACCAAAGAGGGCATTATATTCAATGACTGGCCTAATCATGGCTAAGTAAAGGGAGACTAAATCTAGACAGAATCCCTTTGTTTGCTAAAAGTCCCAAAGGATACAATAACGCAGTTTTTGGCATTTAAGTTTCAGTCCATGATTTTGGCACCAGTTATTTATTTAAGACAAACCTTCTTGCAGGATGGCCAAGTCATTTGGAGAGCCTAGCATGCACTCATCTGCAAACATAGTCATCCAGAACCCTTTGTCATTGGCTTTTACTTTAGGAAAGTAGATGCCAAACAGAAAAGGTCCTGGCACAGAATCCTGAAGGACTCCACAGTTGAGGTTAACGTCCCCTATTTTGATTATCTGCATCCTATCTGTGAGCCAGTTGGCAATCCATCAGGTGACATTGGGGTTTATTCTCAGTTTATTCAGCTTTTCTACTTTGCCTGAGTGAGGAATTATGTCAAAAGGTTTGGCCAGGTAGAGGTTTGTGGTGTGTGCCATTTTGCCTGCATCCATTGCTTTGGTGACCTTTTGAAAAAAACACCAGGTTGAGTAAGCATGACCTGCCCTTGAAAAATACAAATGGACATGGATCCGGTGTTTGGAGGTTCCCTATGTCCTGAATGATTAGTTCCTTGATAAGTCTTTTCATGGCTTGGCATATGAGGCTGGTCAGACTTATGGGTCTGCAATTGTCTGGGTCTGTGGAAGATCCTCCCTTATACAGGGGAATGACTGTAGCTGTTCTCTATTCGATTGGTGCAAAACCTGTACGAAGTTTGATATTGAACAGTGTTGTTAGGGGTGTGGTTAAATCATGCTTCATGCTATGTAATATACATCCAGACATATTGTCAAGACTCACTAATGCAGTATTTTTAGCGTTTGAAGCACTTTTAGGACTTGGTCTTGTGTGATAGCTGGAAGTGAGCCAGTTTCAGGTAGCTCTTAAAGGATAAATGGAGAGGAGAGAAGGGTAAAGTTAGAGCTAAAATCTATCAGCCAGTAGGGCTGCTATATCTTCTGCCTCAGTGTAGGTAACATTGTTTTCAATCTGTTCAGTGCATTACTGTGATGTGCTTTTGATATTACGAACATAATTAAAAATTGTCTTGTGATTGTCTTAGGCTTGTGTAGCAATTTTAGCTTCAGACTTGGCTTTGGTGGAGTTTATTAAGCTCTGAGTTGTTTGTTTATTTCAGTGATTAGGGTGCTAATATTCTAGGAATTATAGGTTCATAGGTTGGTACTAGGCTATTGACCCTAGGGTCTATACAACCCTAGCCATAACAATTCCCCTGGCTATTTTTTCCCCACAGTATTTACTTCCCTGGACCCCTGTCTAGCAGGGCGACTGACATGATCCTCGGGGTGAATTTCCTATCTCCCATCCAATCATCAAGGTTCCTTTTAAAGAGGGCCAAAGAAGTGCTCTGCTTGTCATGTATGGGCAGTCTATTCCAGAGTCTGGGGAGTCTCTGGATCAGAATCCTATCCCTCCAGCATGTTTTGTTCATTGTGATGACAAGGTTCAGATCCCAGGAGCATGTGTCTCTGAGGGATTGGGTATTCTTTAAGTGTAGCATGTCCAACAGCTCTGGGTTTGACATGGCCTTGTGTGTTAAGCAGAGATCGCCTCTGAGTAGACGATATGCAACAGAGTACAGGTGGAGTTTTTTTAGATGGTCAGCGTAGGGCATTTGCTTTAGGCCTGTGATTCTTTTAGTGAGGTATTTCCCCTTCTTACTTTTGGTCAAAATTATTTTCATTTTATTATAAAGCTTGTTGATATTATGGTTCCACCATGTGGGCTTATATTTGGCATTTGTCCTGCACTTGTTCCTGCAGGGTATGCTTACATGCTTGTATAGTGTTATAGTGTACACTTCTGTGTATGCAGTGGAGAGAACTGGGTTTGGGTTGGATTTGAAGCATTCCAATACATCACTTAGGAGTAGGTAGTTTGTCTTAAAGAAATTTCTAAAGGTACCTTGCATGGAAGTGATCTCTGGCTTCAATTTTATTTCGAAGGAGACTGCTTTATAGTCATATGTAACAAGTGATGAAGATATGCAAGGGACAGTGCAAGATGCTCCCATATTAGCAAGGAAAAGCTCCAAGATGTTATTTCCCCTAGTGGGTATTCTAATTGTTTAACGGCATTTGTATTAAAGTCCAGAAGACTCTGTAGTTGTGCACTAGTGGTGGTGTACATTTTGTGTCTATAGCTGGATAGTTTAGATGACCTAGGAAAATGGCACTGGCTTTAATACTCAATGATTCTTGTTCCTGTAGATAGAGGTTGTGGCTTTCTTGTGTGACAGAGGGAGTTCTATAGCTAGCTAATATAAGGTATGGGACCTTTCTGAACTTTTCGGTACCTGCTAATTCTGTTCAAGCACAACAGCTTTCCATTTTTGCAAACTATCTCATATTTTACTAACACTATCTTCGCATAAGAGGTTTATTGATACCTGTACAGAAGAGGTCAGCCATATTCCCAGATACCTTAGTTTCTCATGCTCCCATAGGTTTAGACATTTTCTTTTGACTTCCGGGAATGAATGGCAAATAATTGTTAATGCCTTTACATTTTTTTCTTTATTAATTTTCTATCCCGACATAGCTCCAAATCTATTATTTTGACACAACCTATCTCTTCCTGTGTGTTAACTCAAGGTTATCAATACATCATCCACATAAAGCATGGTTTTGAAGTTCAAGGGTGACCCACTGATATCCCTTGTTTAATACTGCCCTTATTTGTACTGTTAACAGTTATAAATAGAGCAAACAAGAGCAGCAACAGGGGGCAACCTTGTCTCATCTCTCTTGTACTGCTACTGTCTCTACCATAGATATTTTTTAACATTAATGTCCATTTCTGGGGACATCAATTTGAAAAAGAAGAACCCATTCTATCTTGTCATGCGTCTTATAGTTTATATAAATGTTAATGGGATCCACTGATTTCTGCATCTTGGACAGCTATGAATGCCCTGGTGATGTCTTCAAATGTTCTCCTCCCTCCTACAAACCTACACTGATCATCAGGCATTACATCTGGACTGTGTCATCATTCAGTGATCTGGCACGAGTGAATACAAAAGATGGATATTTTCTGATCGAATCTAAAAAGATCAAAACATGCACACAAAAAATATAAATAAATAAAACCAATATTTTTTACAGGAGGAAGCCACCCTGTATCCCTGCCCCCCTACACCTCCTGCAAATTATTCATATATCTATCTATATATATATATATATATATATATATATATATATATATATATAAGCTGCGGTGGTGGTGCTGCGGTAGTGTTGTCGCCTCACAGTAAGACGTTGTCCTGTTCGATTCTCAGCTAAAGCGTCTTCTGTGTGGAGACATGCGTGAATGGGCGTACCTTCGTTGAAGGTTGTGCGTCAGGCCTGGCAAGTCGGTATGTAAAAATCTACTGCCAATCATTAGCGGACCGGAGTTCCGCTGTGGCGACCCCTAACCGGGAAAAGCCGAAAGATACAACAACATATATATATATATATATGTATACATACATACATACATGGGTCTACTTCAAAACACTGAAATTTATAACGCTGAAATTTAAAACATTGAGACCAAAACATAGAAATCCCAAAACAGTGAAAACTCAAAAAAATGAAAACTCAGAACATTGAAAGTGTGCTTCATAACATTGAAAAATACAACGCACATGTAAATAACATCCCCTTCACCTATAACAACACCTAACTAGCAAAAACACTTTCTACTACATTTCTGCAGGGGGCAAACCCCCCTACACCCCCCCATGTGGTAGGGTCTGCCCCCCACATCCCCTGTAAATTAAAGATACCAACCCCAAGATCGCACTACTGTGGAAAAAAGTTAATTTTCAAACCTCACTGTCCATACACTGAGGCTAGGAAATTAACTGTTTTTTTTTTGTTGTTGAGGCTGATAAGGGAGTTTTTCCAGTCTTGGGACTTCACCTTATTCCGCATCAGTTTCCTCCTTCTGTTGTAGAGTTTGTTTATGGCAAAGGACCACCAGATTGGCTCCCTTTTTTTGGAGGAGAGTGTTTTGGTTCTACTGGGTATGCCGAGATCCACGTATTGTGTACGTGTTCGTACAGTGCATTGGTGTATGATTCGGCGGTCATGCAACAATTCTCCATTTGCATGGGTGCCATGAAGTTAGCCACCTCTGTTTTTAGGAGCCCAAAGTTAGCTTTGGAGAAGTTTTACATGGTGGTTACCTTTGTGGGGGGTGGGAGGGATGTGGATTTCCAAGGTGATTAGTTTGTGGTCAGATCTAACCAGGGAGGAGTTGACAATTGGTGTAGAGCAACGGTCGCACATGTTAGTAATGACCAGATGAAGGATGTTGCTACCTCTAGTAGGGTTAAGAACGAGCTGGTCCAGGTCATTGGAATTAATGAATTCCAGGAAATGTTGGGCAAGTGTACTGGTACATGAGTAGTTTTCTCAGTTAATGGAGGGGTAGTTGTAGTCACCCAGTATGGGAGTGTTAGGTTGGACCCTAATATTCTCCAGGGTGCTTAGGAATGTGGAGTGTGAGTCCTAGGACATGGTTGGGGACCTATAGCAGGCTACGACCTGAATCGCTGTCTTACCCAATGTTAGCTGCACCTGAAAGTATCTCAGATGCATTATGTTGGGCTACTAGTCTAGAGGTGTGCCCATCCTTTATGAATATGGAAACACCACTGCCTTTGGAGCTTCGCTCCAAGTTCTGGGGCTGAAAGGTGTGGAATGAGTTATAGCCTGGTAGTGCAGGGGTGCTTTCTGCTGCTTTAAACCAGGTCTCTGTTACAGCACAAATGTCAATGTTCTCATTTTAAGGAGTGCTTCAAGCAAGTGCATTTTGAGATTTAGACTTCTAGCGTTGAGCAGCATGGCCCTCAGATTGCATTTGTTTGTAGCTGTTACGGTGGTAATTTGGTCTTTGGAACACCTCCTAAAAAAGGCACTATAGGGATGGCAAGAGCCTTGGCCAATATCCAGAAGCCCAGGGGTGACAGACGCAGGCCCATCTCTGGCAAAGCATCGAGGTTTGTCAATCATGTCATCCCAGGCAGACAGATACTGGATCTCCTTAGAATGACACCAGAAACTTAGCCAATTGTTGAAATCAATCATTTTCTGCCTGTACTATGGTATCATTCTGGGTGATGATAGGATGCTGCTCAGGGCTAGGGTCATACCCGCCTGGGCTACATAATCCGAGAGCTCCTCCATGTCTCTTTTCATGTAGTCCAGGGAGATTCATCTCAGGTCATTCACAGCCACATGTACAAAGACAAAGTCATATTTGTACCTGTTGTTGAGGGACCTGAGTGCATGCGTTATGTGGCGGATCCTGGCACCTGACAGGAAGCTGACTGTTACTTTCTCCTTATTCAACCTAGTGAGTGGGACATCAGTGTGCCTCACTTTCGAGTCATCTATGACTAATGTTTTGTGCATGCTGTTTTGCCTTACGGGCTTTGGTTGAGTGGCACACTGTTTAGGAGAGTTATGTGTCTCGTGATTAGTGTTGTGTTGTGGTGGTCGAGTACGTTTCTGCCTTGGTGGTCTCTGCTGTTTGGGTAGATTTTTATTGAGAGTCTCCACGAAGGTGGGTGTGTGATTTGTGTTTTTATGTGAAGGCAATGCTGGTGTGTGTTCTGGGGGGCTATGTGTTCCATGTGGTGTGGTGCAAGTGCTTACCTTCTCCTCTTCACCAGCTATTCCAGTCTTGGCAGGAGAGTGCGTGGCTTCCAGTTTGGATATATAAGTGCATCTCTTGCAAGTCTGAGTGTTGGGAGGCAAGAGGAGAGGGTTGTCAGTGTACATGAGGCAGTTGCTACATTGCCTCAGGATGCCCACGTTCACCAGGTTAATAGAAGAAAGCACAGGGAACTGACCTTTAGACATGTCTGGAGGGATGGGCATTAATAATAAGTACTGGAGCTATTTCCTTGTAGAACATTTAGTGCTGGTAGCACTTTGTGTACTACAATAATGGCTACAAGAAGTCTGGTATAGTGCTAGACTAATAAGCTATTAAAAGTGCAGTAGAGGAGAGAACTAGCAGATCTAAGGGAAAAAAAATTGAAGAGCAGAATTTAGCAATACTCAGAAGCTTACAAACAGTCCTGGATACAGCAAATCTGTATCTGAACTAGACTAATTACAGGAAAGGCGGGAAACAAGCACAAATATGGGCTTTTAAACCAGAAAGTTGAAAGAGATGGAAAAACTGAGCAAACAGCTAATAAACTACAATTTTTTTGCCAGAAACCACTTCTCTTGTGGTAGATAGGCTACCTAGTGCTTACCACTCCCACTGATAAGCTAGAAGGCTTCCCCTCCAACACAGAAAGGCTTGGGGGGCTCAGAAGCTTACAAACAGTCCTGGATGGTTCACTTTTATAATCACAAAATACTGAAATCTTGACTGTCAGTATTTCGTGACCATAAAGGCAAATTTTTAAAACGTCGAAAGTGCATAATCGCGAAATTGTGGTTATGGATTTACGTTACGTGCCGTGCGCCGTTTGGTTTGGATGTTGTTCGGCGTACTGCTTGGATTTATGTGGAATCTCAGGTAAGTGAGTGTTTTGTAAGGGTTTTGGGTGGAAGTTTGAGTGTATGTGAGATTCTCTGTAAGTTGCATGTGTGGGCTAGGGTAGGAAGGTGAACGTTTGAGTGTGTAATTGTTGGATGTGTTGGTGTTTGTCTATGTGCGATGCGTGTGTGTGTGTGTGGGGGGGACTGTGGAATGTCTGGGTGTGAGTGGACTGTCTTTTACTGTTTGTGCGATCTCAGAGTTAGTATATATATAAGTAGGGGGGTGGGGGGCAGCCCCCCACATGAGGAGTGCAGGGGGGCTCGCCCCCCTGCTTATGTGTAGTGTAGGTGTGTGGATATGTGGTGTTTTGTTTTTGTGTATTTATTTGTTTTGTAGTGTGGGTGTTGTGGTTTATGTGCGGTGTGGCGTATGCTGTATGTGTTCGGGATTTGTAGTTTCAGGATTGTGAAGGTTCGGTATTTGAAAGTTTCGTCTTTATGGTCACAAAATACTGAAATTTGTGATTTCAGTATTTTGCGATTATAAAGGGGAACCTCCGGGATACAGAAAATCTGTATCTGGACTAAACTAGTTACAGGAAAGGCAGGAAACAAGCACAAACATATTATTCTTGCCAAACTACATGCCATAATTGTCATGGCTGCTCTGTTATTGTGGTTTAATATTGAGATGGGTCTACAGGAGGAAGGGAACACGATATACTTTCCTTCTTTGTGTATTTTTATCACTCCTCTCTCTCAAGGAATCTTGAATCTTGCAAGTTTGAAATATATAGTTGACAGACAGCCATTAGGATGACTTATTTTCCCAGTTTTCAAACATCTATAGGAATTCCATCTGTACCCAGGCTTTTGCCCATCACCTGATTCTACAGCCTTCATCAATTACTCCAAAGTAATCGGGTTAGCCAAATGTAAGTGTCTCAGACCCAATTATTCTTGAACAGTCCCCTTTCCATTTCTTCCATATATAATTTCCCATAACACTCTCCGATTACCTTTAGAATATTCTTAGTTGAAGTTTCAAATCAGTTCCTTCCTGTTTAATTCCACCTTCTGTTATCAAGGGCTAACAGTTAGGGACATTATAGCCTTTAGTGTGTTTGCAAAATGCTCAGTAATGAAGCTCCATCTTTATTCTTTGTATTTCCTCTACCACTCTGTCCAACAACCTATGTTTCTTTATTTGCGTTTCCCTAAGTTTCCTTCATTTCCCTTGGTCTCTGCTATACATATGACAGTAGTGACATGAAATATGATTGTGGCCATTTATCCTAGTCTCTGCCCAACACACATGATAGCTGTGAAAGCTTGCTACTTAAGAGAACTAAAAGGTGTTGCCCTTCCCAGTCGAACACTCTGTCTTCTTTTTGTTTCTAATCAGCCTTTGTTCAATCCTACATCTTTTTCACAGAAAGCCCTTTACCCGTGCATCCTCTTTTCACCATTCCTTACACATATTTGTGAATTTGTTTACCATAAATCAAACTCTTATTTCAACACACAATACATAACAAATCACACATATCTTCATACTTTCCCACTTTAAACAAACATGGCAGTTAATGTTATTACAATAGTTCTGTATAGGTTGCCTTTCTGCTTTCGTTCTACACATAAAAGAAGTTCTCATTAGCCTACTTCACTATTTGTTTATTATTCCCTACCTGGATTTTTTCACACTAACTGTACATTAAATATCTACCCCACATCATGATTCTCCACTGGTTTTCATAAGAAGAAGAAAAAGAAAAACATGAAAAATGGAAAGAAATGTATTTGTTTTTTGCCCAGTCTAACAATCCCTCCCTCTAAGATTCCATCAGAATAAATATTTTACTACATCCAAGTATACTTCCAAACAACCCTTTGCCACCCCTACCTATAATTTACACGATATTAATTTGATCCCTTATTATGCATTACTTTTCCTTAAAAAAAGAATATCTACTATTCTTCTATAAGAACAAGTTCTCTACCTCCTCTCTATATTAAAAAAAAATGTTCAAGAATGACACTGCCAATTGTTGAGCTCACTTAGCATTCATCTTTTGCTGGGCAAGTTTATTTTACCTGCGTGCACATAACTCCCCCCCCACACACACACACACCTCATTATATCTCAATTACATTAAACTCAAGAACAGAACAAATACAGTCCAAAATAATTATTACGTAATATTTTCATAGAAGACAGAGAAAAGATATTTGTATCTCATACGGTTTTCTATGTTGGGATTGGGGGCTGACATAATGGTTAAGGTGTTTACCTTACAGACACAAGGTACGGGGTTTAATTTTCACCTTTGAAGGGTAACTGGCTCAGCTTAAAATGGCCTGCAAGGACAACTAACCTAGTACTTACCTATGAACATCTGAGCTCCACAAATTCTGCCATCCAGTCCTTAAATTAAATAAAGTTGTCATGCTCAATTAGTTTTAATCTTTACCTGTGTATTCCTCATTGTTTTCCATACTCTTGAGCACTGCTTGGTCATCTATGAACCCTAATGTTAAATATCGAACATCTCCTGGGTCATTCAACTCCATATCAACCAATCACCTGCCTGTATCCCATGCTTTGATGCAGTGGCATCAGTACATTCTTCCTGACATCAATTGAGCCTCTCCTTTTTTCCAGTCAAAATAAAAAAAAAATGCTTTTAATACTGTCAATATAATGTGTTTTATCTGTTATGGGGATTTTCTCTCCTTGTGTATCATTACTTATGAGCTATTGTAAAATATTTTAAGTATGTTTTGTGAAGCCTTTCTCCCCATCTCATTGTAAAATATTTACTCTGTTGCAGTGCTTTCTTCCCCTTGCATAGAATTACTCAACTACTGTTTAACTGTTTCTGAATTTGTTGTGGAGGTTTTTCCCCTGAGCCTCCACTGAAAATGGGTCAGTGGTTCAGCTGGACTTTCCTGGTTACAAAAGGACAAATAAATTAAAATAATTGTCTTACCTACTGTGCTATTCTTAAAACGTGCATATCCTTTTATGAGTTGTCATAAATTGCTTATAATTTATAAAAAGGTTTTACCAAAACATTTTATAACTTACAAGAAATCAGCTTAGCATGTCTAGCCAGTTCACTTTTTAAGCAGGTGCTATTCACTACAACGTTGCACTTTCCTGCAGTCATACTCATTTCTTAAATATTTGGAAAAGTCCTGCCTCTCTCTCTTTCTCCTCAACAGAACCTGTGTCTCAGCTTGCTATGATCCTTAGCTCTTTGCTTTCTGACTTCAACCTTCTCTCAATATCTGCTGTGAGTTCTTTAGTGCTGCCACAGTGGCCTGTGACCTGATGAATGTTTACAGGCCTTTAACTCAGCATTGTAATACAATATGAATTGTGTTCCTTTAGCATTATATAATCTTGGTCCATAAAGACTCTCCAATTACAGCCTCTTTTCCCTAACAGCATTTTCTCCTTCTGAGAAAAGGTCTCAAGCTGTGTCAACACTCTTACTGGTAGCCTCGTTCCCTCTGCTTATGATCTCCATGCCATGTGATGTGTTCTATTTTTATATCCTACCTTTCCTCTTCAGACCATTTGATTAATAACCCCTCTCAAACATAATGCAGTCTCTGCCTTCCACTCTTTCTGGGATGTAATTAAAGCACAAATTCTTCCATTTTAACCTGTCTTCAGGGTCTACCAGAGATTCTTCTGCATATTCTAGCTAAGCTTACTTTCAGCACCATTTTTACTCTACAACAGTTTGAACAGCATTGGAGTATTCCAAGAATACAGACTTCACTTCTTGCTGCCTTCTGTCATTAGCTTGGATATAATCAAGCTTTTAATTAATTAATTTATTTATTGACATTTGTTGACCGGGAAAGTCCACTGGGTCGAATAACTAATTTTCAGTGGAGGCCCAGGGAGAAAAGCTCCACAAATAATTACAAATGTAACAAGATAGTACAGAGGTTACATATGTTACAGGAAACACACAATTTCTGAGTTAAGAGAAAATTTATTTTACATATCTTGGCAAAAACTTCCTTCAATGGAATTTTCAGTCCTACTTCATTGTCACAAACAATGCCTGATGAAGGAGCCTGTAAAATGACTATTTCCCTTTCCCATGCTCTTCTGAGCCCTTTACAACCTGACAAAGCTGATTTTGTGCTTTCTTCTTTGTGAAGACATAGATCTACACATCTTATTTTTCCATGATGCCTCAAGGTATTTTACATTAAAATATTTTACTACATTAATACTCGTCTAAGTACTGCTAAATTCCCATCACTGCCACTTTAGTGACATCCTAGTGGAAGTCCTTAGGTTACAGAGGATTTTACTTTTTAGGCAGAACAAAAAAAGAAAAGCACAGGTTAACATGGGAAAAGGGGCTTTGATTCTGTAACCCTAGGAAATCTAGTCTCCTTCACTGTTGCCCCCAGGTATGCTATGACATCAAGAATTTTTTTTTTATATGCCAGTTTTTGTTCAAATATTTTATACCCCATCAAGGTTAGGATGTATTTACTTAGGGGTCAACCTTCAGTATTAAAAATTTGGCACAAGAAGCATTAGACAAGGGCATATTTTTTGTGGATGTCTGAAGCTCATTAATTTTTACATAGAGATACAAGATTTCTGCAATAAACTTTGACCTGGGCCAGTTATTTTGATTGAAGAACTGTTTCTGATATTCATGCTGCAGGGTAAAAAGTTAGACTTTACATAAAGAGCACTATTAAATAGTTATATTGTTTTCCAAAAATATATATTACAAAATGTGAAAAGGATGAGATCCCCAGTGGAAAGACAGGTAGTTCAGATGAGGGATAAGCTCTATAATTATAAAAAGGATACAAGATTCTTAATACAGACAAAAATCTAACAACAAATTGGTGCACTGAATTTTACAACAGTCCTAAAGAAAGGCACTACTAGGGTAGGAAATGGATATGATTTCTCAAGTCCTACTTTTAAATTTGATTCTTTCACAGAGATAATATATACTATAATGTTGAAAATTATTGAATTTCAGTAGAATTTCAGTTAAATGCTTTTTTGTACTTCAGGATATTTTACATTTCAAATGTACCAATTGCAACCTTTGTTGAGCAAAAGTTCTATGTTCCACAACGATTGTCTAAGATTATTAAATGGAACAGGTTTCTCCTTTGTCAAAGGGAATGAAATGGTATTTTACTGTATTACTCAAATGTTTTTGTTTAAGCACTGTCAAATGTTATGCTTTGCTGAATTTTGGTTAGTAACACTGACACTGTAGAAATAATTAAATCACTGCATAAAAACAAAGACTGCATGAGTTCAAAATCAATCCCAGAATCATAGAGACATTATGGAAATTGCACAAACCCATAGTGATGAATTCCTGTACAACTAACCTGATTTGTTCCCAGGTTTAGAAAGTTTATCGGGGGAATATCAAACACAAATGATTCTCAATGAAGTGACAGTGGTTCATGCTCTTAAAAAGTACCTGTAGCACTCAAAAGTAAAGCTGAGAAGGAACTAAAGAGACAGCTTAAATGTCATTAAGCTCTAATTAATGCAAACAGTACGGCAATTTTTGTGAAGAATGACAACATTTACTTCTTTACTGATTTTCAAGATCTGAACAGAGTAATTACCATTTACGCAGTCCTGAAAAACAACAGCACTGTTCTGCTATCTTTGTGAAAAAAAAAAAGGAAGGTACAGTTGAATATCATCTGAATAACAGTGATACTTTATACCCCAATTCCAAGTTACATATTTTAGAGATTACAAATAGTAAGGCACCCAGGACAAAAACCTTGTTGTACAACACATGAAAGCACATAGAAAAGATATTACTTTGATCAATAATAACTCACTATTATGTGAGAGGTAAGAAATGAAACAGTTAGGGAAAATGGAAGAATGACCACAATAGGAATGAATCAAAATATCTTTGCTAACCATATCAAAAGCAGAACACAGGTTAAAAAATGAAGATGATGGAAAGAATCAATCCCCTCAATAATAAAATTCAGTTTTAAAGATCATGTGCAAGGTGTTTTTGTCACCATTTCTTTTTACTATAATTATGCTTTCCTTATAGGTTCATAGGTAGGTACTAGGCTACCGGCCCTAGGGCCTATACAAGCCCAGCCAAAAAGGTACCCTGGCTTTTGCCACCCAAGAAAATTATTTTCCTGTGCCACTATCGAGCAAAGCCACAGAAGTGATCCCTGGGGTGAATTTCCTATTTCCCATCCAATCATCAAGATTTTTCTTGAAGAGTGCTAATGAGGAGCTTTGTTTGATATAGATATGTAGTTTATTCCACAGTATGGGAAGTCCCTGGGACTGAAATCTATCCCTCCGGCATGTTCTGTTTATTGTGGTGACAAGGTTTAGGTCCCTAGAGCGTGTAGCTCAGAGGGATTGGGATTTCTTTAAGTGGAGCATGTCCAACAGCACTGGATTTTACATAGCTTTGTATGTTAGGCAGAGATCACCTCTGAGTAGGCCATATGCGATAGAGTAAAGCTGGAGTTTTTTGAGACGGTCTGCGTTGGGCATCTGTTTGAGGCCGGTAATCCTCTTTGTCAGGTATTTCTGCAGCCTTTCCAGTTGTTGTAGATGTCTTGTGAGGTACATACCAAAAGGGGCATTGTACTCTATAATGGGTCTAATGAGTAGAGGGGAACAATGACCTCTTTTTTCTGGATGAGAAACCATTTGTGATGAGGTGTACCACATAGAAGGATTTCCTGACTACTGTGGCGATGTGATTATCAAAGGAGAGACTACTGTCCACCTGTGTCCCAAGGTCTTTTATTACACTTTCGGTGTTAAGTATACTACCGCCTATGTTGTAGTTCATGGGTACAGAGTTTTTACCAAAGGGGATGACAATGCACTTTTTGGCACTGAGCTTGAGGCCATGGCTTTGACACCAGGCATCTGTCTCAGTGAGGCCCTTTTGTAGGATGTCCACATCGTTAGGAGTTTCGATTATGGCTCCTAGTTTGCAGTCATCTGTGAACTTCATTAGCCAAAGACCTTTTGTGTTAGCCTGTACTTCAGAGAAGTAGATACCAAACAGGAGAGGAAATAGGACTGAACCCTGTGGTACTCCACTTGCCACTGGTCTGAAGTCAGATTTGGAGTCTGCTACTTTCACAGTGTGGGTTCTGTCAGTGAGCCAGTTGGCAACCCATCTTGTGACATAGGGATTTATACCTAGTTAGTGAGTTTATCTATAATTCCAGAGTGGGGGATGGTGTTGAAAGCTTTGGCAAGATCTAGATAGGCTGTGTGAACCACCTTACCCTTGTCTATGGCTTTGCTGACTGCTTCAAAGAAGTCTATTAGGTTTAGGAGACATGATCTGCCTTTTACAAACCCGAACTGGGTGGGATCCAGAGTTTGGAGATTACCAATGTCTTTGTTTATAACTTCCATGATGATACGTTCCATGGCCTTGCAGACCAGGCTCGTCAGGCTAATGGGGCAGTAGTTCCTGGGGTCCATGGTGGCTCCCCCTTTGTGCAGTGGGATAACCGTCACTGTGCGCCATTCAGTGGGCACAAAGCCTGAGGTGAGGCTATGATTGAACATGGTACTTAGGTGGGGTGCCAGTTTGTTCTGTAGTTCATGTAGAACGCAGCCTGGGATGTTGTCTGGTCCCATGGATGCTGTGTTCTTGGCTTTGGAGAGTGTGGTTTTTACCTGTGCAGCTGTGATTACAGGAACTTTGCAATCTTCCGGTATAGAGATTTAGGGGGGAGAGGGGGGTAAAGTTAGCACTGAACCTATCCGCCAGGATGTTGGCAATATCAGTTGGGTCTGTATATTTAGTGCCATTGTGCTGTAACTCAGAGCAGATCTGAGTGTTGCCACTGAGATTCTTGACATAGCTATAGAATGTTTTGTGGTTGTCTTTAGAATCAGTGGTGATTTTGTTTTCGTAACTAGCTTTGAAGGATTTTATGAGGGATCACAGCTTCTTACCGAGGCTGACCAGGGAGCTCCTCCACTCATGGGATTTTACTCTCTTTTGCAACAGTTTCTTTCTTCTGTTGTACAGTTTGTTTATGGCAGGGGACCACCAGATTGGCTTCCTTTTTTTGGAGGATAGCATCTTGATTCTGTTTGGGACAGCACGATCCATGTACTTGTGTAAGTGCTTATAAAGTGCAATTGTGTAGGATTCAGTAGTCGTAACTGTATTGTCCATCTGCATGGGTGTCATGAAGTTCACCACTTCTGTCTTAAGAAGCATGAAGTTGGCTTTGGAGAAATTTTTTACCATGGTTTTCTTAATGGGGGCTGAAGGCAGGATGTGGATATCTAGGGTGATTAGCTTATGGTCGGATCAGACCAATGAGGCGTTGACTTCAGGTGTGGAACACCAGTCATTCATGTTGGTATTGACTAGCTCTAGGATATTGTTGCCCCTGGTGGGGGTGTGGATAAGTTGATCCAGGGCAATAGAGTTTATGAATTCTAGAAAGCGTTGAGCGAAGGAGTTGGTACACGAGTAGTTTTCCCAGTTAATGGTGGGGTAGTTGAAATCGCCCATTATTAGGGTGTTTGGTTGAACCCTAATATTTTCCAGTACATCAAGAAAAGAGGAGTGGGAATCCTGGGGCATGGTGGGGGATCTGTAGCAAGCTACAATTTGGACTGCAGTTTTGCCCAGAGTTAGTTGCACTTGGATAACCTCGGATGCATTATGCTGAGCAACTAGCCTGGAGGTGTGGATATCCTTAATGAATATGGACACACCTCCGCCTTTGGTGTTCCGGTCCAGGTTACATGGCCGAAAAGTGTGGTATGAGTTATAGCCTGATTGTGCAGGGGTGCTCCCTGGAGCCTTGAACCAGGTCTCAGTCACTGCACAGATATCGATGTTCTCCATTTTAAGGAGTGCCTCGAGTGAGTGCATTTTGAGATTTAGACTTCTAGCACTGAGTAGCATCACCCTCAGTTTTTGCTTGCCTGTTCCTGTTACGGTGGTGAATTTGTTATTTGAACCTTGCCTAAAAAAGGCACTATAGGGGCGGCAAGAACCTTAGCCAGTATCTGGAATCCCAGGTGTGACAGGTGCAGGCCATCTCTGGCAAAGCATCGTGGTCTGTCGACCATGTCATCCCAGGCAGACAGATACTGGATCCCTTTAGAATGACACCAGAAGCGTAGCCAATTCTTGAAGTCAATCATTTTGTCCTTGTACTGCGGTAACATTCTGGGTGATGGCAGAATGCTACTCAAGGCTAGGGTCATACCTGCCTGGGCTATAAGATCGGAAAGCTCTTCCATGTCTCTTTTCATGTAGTCTGGGGAGGTACGTCTCAGGTCATTCACACCAACATGGACAATGGCAGAGTCATATTTGTACTTGTGGAGTGACCTGAGTGTGTGGGTTACGTGGCGGATCCTGGCACCCGACAGGCAGCGGACAGTAACCTTCTCCTTGTTTAGCCAGGTGAGTGGGACATCAGTGTGTTGGGTATGTTGTTTTGCTTTATTGGCTGTGGTTGACTGGCACACAGAGTCTGCGGGCTATGTGTCATTTGGGTTGTGTTGGGGGGAGGGTGGAAGTTGCTTGCATTTCTGCTTTGGAGGTCTCTGTTGCTTGAATAGATTATTATTGAGAGCCTTTGCGAATGTTTTTGTGTTTCTACGTGTGGATTTTGGTGGTGTAGATTTAGTGAGACTATGTGATGAGTGTGTGTAAAGTAGGCTTGCTGATTATAAAATAAATAACTTTTATTTTAGTTACCTCAGTGAAACTATGCTTATTAAATGTAGCAAACTTTAAACTTGTGCTTGTATTTAATGTAGGCTGAACAGCTGTCCAGTTACTTCCTAATTCATTGTCATGAGACTTGGAATTCTAATGATGCAAATATTAGCATAAATAGTTTGTTTTGTAGTGGGTAGTTGTTTTCTGTAGTCAACAGCAGATTTCAACAGATAAATGCAGCACGATCACTGTCAGTCAGACAACAAACAAATAAATGCAGCTACATTCAACTAAATTCAATTTATAACAGAATAAGATTCCTTGTAAAGTGTACAATGCTTGACATAGTTTCTTTCAGTTTAATTTCTCCAAGGCTTTTGGGTTTCTAACACCATGATGGGAATGGACCCCATTCCTAAGTCAAAGTATGAGGACTATGTTGTTAATTTGTTGGGGTATGTTTTTTCTGATGAGGAACTTTCTGTGTTGAATATGGGGCTTAAATTTTCCCAACGGTTTTTCCAAGACTTTATGGAAATTAAGTGTGAACTTTTTAGATTGGTTAGAAAAATTACATTTATAAGAGTATTTTAAAGGGGACAATAAGGTTAATACAATGTACGATGAAGAAGTTTATACAAACAGTGATGTGGATATAAGTAATGAAAGTTTCTTTTCATGTGAGTTGGAATGTGATTTTAATATATACTGTAGACTGAACAATAGTAAGGTAACATATAAGAGTCAGTTTTTACCCATTTTGGTAATGAGGTTATGCAATGTTTTTTTACTTAGTTGAATTTTTGTATTGAGAAGGAATATGATCATTTTTGTTGTAATAAATTAAACATTAGTTATAATTTGACAAAACGTGAAGGGAATAGTCTCCGGCACTTAGGTAATAAAAAGGAATAGTATTTAAGCTGGCAGACAAGGGGGGGGGGGGTAAATTGGTTGTTATGCATTATGCTCATTATTTAAAAATGTGTTTAAAACACTCAGACAATCGGGAGGTTTATGCTGTAGTGAATGCAGATATGTATAAGAAAACATTGGAGGAATTTAAAGAGCTAATGCATAAAGGTTATTAGGCTCAATTATTTTTCTTTTGAGAATGGGAAATATAAGTTTAGTGTTAAAAATTGTAGACTGGCTCAATTTTTTTGTTTACCTAAAATTCACAAGAGTTTGGAAGACCCTCCGGGCCAACCCGTAGTTTCACCCTATGAATATTTTACTCAGGACTTGTCCTGTTTTTTACATGAATATTTATTACAGAAAGTATTGAAATTACCTTCTTACATTCTGGATGTATTTGATTTTATGGAGAAGATAAAAGATGTGATTTGGGCTGAAAATATGTATTTTGTAGTAATAGATGTAGTGAGCTTATACACCAGTATTTATTTATTTGCAGTTGGTTTACTAGGATGGTCCATTGGGCCAAGAAGAACCCATTTTCAATGGAGTCCTGGGGATAAAAGCTCCATAAAACTATGTTCATAATCAAAGTATTAGGTTAGATAATAATAAGTACAAATAAGAATATAGTATTCAAAGATACAATTCATGACATTGAACAAGTATTCACCATGAATTTGGGCTGGAAGCTTTATTTAATTTTTTAGGTGATAATCCTGAAACGTATTTTATTGGTGAACTAATTGCTGTCGGTCTGAATAATAATGTGTTTAAGTTCAGTGGTGTTTTATATGAACAACTTCAAGGTACAGCCATGGGGGCAGCTTTTGCCCCCATGTATACAAATGTATTTATTTATGGGTCTTTTTGAACAATTTTATATCTATAAGAATGACTTTTTTAAGAAGTATGTAATTAAATATTTTAGATTCACCGATGATTTTATTTTTGTATGCAAAGGGGGAGCTAGTGAAATTGATATTTTTATAAAGTTTTAAATAACAATAGATTTAATTTGACCTTTGATGGTTTACAAATAGGTATTAAAGTTGTTTTTTCGGGTATTCAGAAGGAAGGTATTGTGACTACAGGGGTTAAAAGTAGAGTACATTGGAAGTCTGAGGACGGCTTGCATTTTCTGCATGGGCGGAGTTGTCATCCTCCCCACACTCTTAAAGCTCTCCCATAAGGGGAGTATTTAAGATTGAAAAGGTTATGTAGTGAAGATAGACAATTTAGACAGGAAATTGGATGTGGCTGTACATATGTTTAATAAAAGAGGGTATAGCAAGGACTTGCTAAAAGAATGCCAACAGAAGGTATGTGGTGATTTTAATCCAAGATATAACTGTTATGGGAGTAAAGACACCCAGGTTAAGAATAGTAACAATGATGGAAAGATTAGGGAGCCCAACTATTCTGTTACTAGATATATGTTGTTTTCAGCTAAATTTATTGCGAAATAAAGATTTGAGTCTTATATTGGAAAATCAGCCCAGGGTGTCATATACACGGGGTAGGAACCTTAGTGATATCTTAGTTCATAGCAGATTCTGCATGCCAATGATGAACTGTAGTCACATAATACCATTTAAAGGTACAAGTTCTTGTGGGAAGTGTTCAGTCTGTCCCTATGCGGTTAACAGCTTCCAAGCTATTAATGGGAAAAGGTATGAGATTTAGGGCAGCTACAGTTGTGATAGTGAGGGAATAATATATGCTATGAAATGCCCATGCAAGAAGTTTTATATATGGGAAAGCAAGAAGTCCTTTGTAACTAGGATTAAGGAACATATAAGGGACATTAGAAAAGGAAAAATAGAGACCCCTATAGCAGTACATTTTCAGGATTATCACAATGGATGGGTGGAGGGTCTACAAGTCACTGGTTTGGTACAGATTAATTGTATTTTTTATGATATATTTGATGTGAATAGTAGGCTCCTTAAAATGGAGTCAATGTTTATTCTCAGGTTCGATACTATGTCCCCTAAAGGCCTTAATAATGAGCTTAATTGGAGATGTTTGATTTAATTGTTTTATTGCTTAATGATGTAATTGGGGTGTTTGGTGTATAAGATGTAGTGTTTTATAATGAAATGTTATACTCTGTAAAGACAGTAGAGTCAAGGCGCTAGAGAAGTCACATGTTTTTGTTTGTTTTAATAAAGTGTGTTTAACAATAACTGTCCATCCAAGTGGTTGTTTCATTATATTGGATTTATATTGTGGTTGCAGTAGTAGAAGCAGTCTTCTTTTTTTCAAGTTTTGTTTTTTGTTCTTTGAATACTAGCCAAGTGTAATGGTTTTCTGATCTGTTGTAAAAAATATAGGTGTGACACAAGCAACTGACTCATTTTAAACAATGAAGTCCAACTTATGTCACAATGTACAGTACAGCAATCTGAGATAGTTTTACATACTAATTATGAGGCTGTTTTACTACAGAATAAGAGGAATAAGTCAAGAGACTGCTAAGATTTAGTACAAATTCACTAAACTGTACTCTTGACTATACTGCTCACATTTACATTTTACAGAATAAATAAACGACTGCACAATTTAAATAAGCGTTTTAAGAGTTCATAAAAATTAATCAGAGTCTTGTCTAACCACCCCACCACAAACAAAAACGTAACAACGTATTCATAGCTCTCAACCAATCAGGGACAAATATCAACAGAATCAGAGACAAAAACCAAAAATAACCAGGGACCATTTTAAAATATTAGTTCTATTAATTTGAGACATTTACAGAACAAGAGAATGTGAATTACTAAACAGTTTCTGAAGTAAAATCATTCTATACCTTTAACTATTGTCATTATTTATTAAATATAATTCACTACATTTTCCCCAAAAGTCACCAATTTTAGGAGGGATTAAGAGGGACAGGGCTAAAATCTGAGTAAAAATCAGGGACAGTTGAGAGGTATATGATTATTGTATCCCAGTGATCGGGACCAAAGTAAATCGAAACCAGGCGTAGGGCTGCTGCTGCTATGGTAAGTGGGTGGTGACAACTGGGAGGTAAAAAGGACACGTTTCTTTAGGTCAGAATTTTAGACTGTGCTGTCCCTTTACGTGAATTATTAAGCATCAACACTGTGGTGTGCTAGCGGCATTTGTATATGTTCGCAAATGCACTAAACACAAGCCGGTAAAAGTACTTCCCCCAAAATGGAATACAAAATCATATACCGCAGAGAATTCTAATAACTATATTATTACAACACTAGTTTTACTTTCCCTCTGTTTGTAATAATGACTGGCGCTTTTGCAGGCACCCATTGACTGCGCCAGTGCGTCTAAAAACGTTCCCTGTCATTTAATGCATAATAAGTTCAGCTTGCACCTCCGCAATGTAAACACATGTTTTCGTAAGAGCGGGCTTTGTCTGTGTAGTGTACTAATCCTGCTATTCACGCCTCAATTTCCATTGGCACACTCACCAAACAGGGGTCAGGGTCGGCATAATAGTCAGGGTCTCAAACAGGTGTTTGATTCTGACCTCTGGTTACTGACCACAGTTGTAACAGTGCTTTAACCGGTGGCTTAATATTTACCTGTAAAGGATTTACAGGTAAATATTACGCGGCCAATAGTTAAAGCTCTGTGCCTCTGAGCCTGAAAGTTTATAACCGGCTTGCAAGTTTAAATTTCATAGCTCGCACAGTCCTGAAATGCTGAGATTCCAACCTACCTTGCGTACTTCGTTATAAACTACGCAATAATTTGACGTCACTTTCGGAACAGTTCGGCTAAGTCTCGGCCTTTCTGTTTCGTAGTTTTGTGACCCTGTGTCTTCCTAAGTGATTCAATCGAAACAAACTTCGGATATTTACGGATATATTGCTTGATCTATTTGATGCGTAGTCCTACGTTCGGCAGTGTGCGGGCATAATGCGGCAAATTAATGAATGAAACTATCTGTTTATTTATATATTTATTGCATTTGTTAACCGGAGTAAACCACGGATCTCAGTGGACCGTTTTCAGCCCAACATGGAATGTCTAGAAAGAAAATGAAGCAATAAAATATAATGAGCACAGTCATAAGTACAAACATGCATTAAAATAAAACATGCATCAATTATAGATGAAAATTAAACTGGTTAGCAAATAAAACGGATGATCACAGTATAACATACAGTTCCCATATGCAGTTAATTTGACCTTAGTATGTATTATTGATTAATAGAAAGAGCTATTAGAAACCGTTCTGATCTGCAAAACCTCTGACAGTCAAGATTTAGAAGAATCTCAGAAAGTATAGCAATACATTTGAGAAACAATTACATGCAGAACAGTAGGGCTTGTTTAATAATACAAACTAATCTTAGCAAACCATAAACTAAAATCAAGTGTTTCTTGGTTTCAGATGTTAATTGTTTTACTTTGGATTACAGAGGAATGGGAGAAGAGAGAATAGCGTTACAATATTTATTGTATTTATCCTTTGTTGACCAGGTTAGTCCCACTAGGCTAGTAGCCTAATTTCAGGGGAGATTGATGGTTGCATTTAAATTGTTCTGCATGTTAAACTTGTGTAAATTGTGTGTAATTTTTTTTTACCTTAATTGGAGCTTTTCTCCCCGAGCCTCTACTGAAAAAGGACGTGTCCAGCTGGACTTTCCCAGTCAACAAATGTAAATTAATAAATATACAACAAGGGAAAATTTGGCCTTGGCATTGAGGAACTCTTTTCAATAGTTGCCACTGGATGTTTTCCATGCACCTGAGCTATCACCAACTCAAGCAGATGGGGCCCCAGTTTAATGCCTTGTCCAAAAGACAACACCCTCATGAGTACAGCACCTCCTTAATGCTGCACTGTAGTGTCATTAATAAATCTGTCTCGGGTAGGAATATAACCCACAGCCTTCTGCACCCAGGGTAAGTATGCTGTGTGTTGCACCACTAAAACTTGGTATAGCCCTTGAGTGAATAAATAAAGTAATAATAATAATCATTCATTTTTAAGTGTAGTAGGTCATGCATAATATGTGAGTTTGATGCATGCATATGTACTGCATGTCACCCCTGCAAATGATTCTCTGATCAGAACCATAAGCCAAGTGTATATTCACTGATACCAATTGTTAGAAGTGCTGGCACCTGTCTTAACCCTTAACTATTTCTTAAGGGATTTACAAATAATATTATGAGTAATGCTTTTTTAAAGAAAATGCAGTTTTAGTTAGGCAAACAGTAAATACTATTAGTCCCAGTCAGCCAGTTTGCTTGTGTGATATAAGTGGCAGCAGGATCAGAGGATGAAGGCTTGGCGATTCCAAGTCTGTGATATTAATCATCATAGGATAGATGTGCATGTATGTACTTATGTATATGTGTGTGTGTGTGTGTGTGTGTGTGTGTGTGTGTGTGTGTGTGTGTGTGTGTGTGTGCAGGAACACTCACATATGTGTACATCTGCGAAGGCATAGGGCACCCCCATGATAATGCAAATCCCCATGTAAGCTACTGAGGGCAGGGTTAGGACTATAGCTGAAACACTTAACGTGGCTGCCTATGTGTTGGCCACACCACTGATTGCCCCCAGCTTGTGATGAAGAATGAATACACAGTGGCGGTGTCCTTATAGTCAGGAAGTGTGGGGACCAGAATAAGATACAGTAAAAAAATACTGCTAGTGCGAAATGGATTTATATTGCATAATGCAGAGAATCTCATCAAGCTGTAGTCCCTTGACAGAATGCCAGTTGGAGAGCCACAATTATGAGACTAGCATAAAGTTATTTATTTACATTAGGTATGTAACACTCTCCAGTGTTCTTAATAATTTCCAGATTAGCATCTGCCAGCCAATTTTGAGTAAACATCACTTTCTCTCTTTTCTCTGTTTCAGTAAAAAAAGAGACTGATAGCTGAACCATTATGAGTCTTTTTTTATTTTTGTTTTGGGGGATGTAAAGGGGAGCATCAGCTCCTAGCCTTCCTTACTTGGAGGAGGGGAGGGAGCGGCTACTGCAGCAGTAATTATTCAAACATCTCTTGTTATGTTAAGTTCAACTTACACAACTGTATTTTGTTCTTCGTATTAATCACTGCTGCACTAGCCTTAGTTATACGGGTAGATTACCATAGTTAACTATATTTGGGAGGAGGAAGGAGAAGGCTCCAGGAGCCCCTGGAGAATGATCATAACAAAACTTGATCTATACCCAGAGAAGGAATCAACCTTATAATTCTTTGTAAAAGTATGCACAGAGGACCAAGTAGCAGCTTCTAGAATACTTCTAGAATCCATCCTTTTCTAAAATTCCATAGATGCAGCCAAGGCCCTGGTAGAGTGGGCCTTGACCCTGCCTGGAATAGATTTGTCATGGTGAGTATAACAAATGTTTATAGCCTTAGACATCTATTTAAAATCAGTCTGTTTTGACACAGTTTGTTCGTTCTTCTTACCTTCACAAGAAATTACAGTTGATCTGAAGATTTGAAAATTTTTGTTCTGTCAAGATAGTACCTGAGTTGTCTGTGGACATTCAAGGCAAGGAGAATCCTTTCTCCCTTATTTTTAGGGAGATAGGCCATAAGATAGTAACTCACACTAGTACTGGAAAAACAGAGTATAACTAACTCAAAATGGGTTCTGGTTATGTTGCTGGCACCAACTCGAAAACCCTCTTCAGTTTTAATATATGATTTTCTAGTAGCAGGTTTTTTGCCTCCATTAGTACCTGCTGCATGTCCTCAGAAAAAAGGTGCCTGAAAGGAATTAAGACCCTATCATCCAGGCAACCAACTGATGAAGATTGATGTCGGGATGTATCAAACACTCCTATTCTTGTGTGATTAGATCCATTCTGTGAGGAAGCTTGTGGTAATTAACCCTGGCCATTTCCAAAAGAAGGGATAACAATGGTTGCCTGGGCCAGCAGCGAGTCATCACTATAATTTTGGCGAATTCCTCCTGAATCTTCAGAAGTACCTTGGATATTAGTGGAAAGGGCAGAAAGGCATACATGACATTCCTGTCCAAAGAAAAGTCGTCAGTCTTATGGGGCTTGTTGCATGGAGTCCTGGAACACAATTTTGCCACTTGATTGTTCAGAGAGGAGGTAAAGAGGTCTAGTTGAGGAATTCCCCAAAGATGGATCAGATTTTGGAAGATCCCTAATCTAGTTTCTTTTGTGAGGCTCAGCCCTGGTCCTGCTCAACTTGTCTGTCACACACTTTTTCTCTGACAAAATGTATGATGTCTGTAGAGTGAGATTGTGCTATATCCCAAGTTAACATGACTAGTCTGCAAAGGGGGTGTGACCTATTCTACCTTCCTTCTTGATGTACCACATGACCATGGTATTATCTGTAACCATTTGTAGAGGTCTCAGGGACCTAAGATGGTTCAGATAGTTGAGTGCCTTGATCAGGGCAAGCAGTTCCCAGATATTTATGTGCGTGCATCTGTCCTTGGTGTCCAACACCCCCCTGCACTTTTATCCTTTCCAAAACTGCTCCCCAAGCAAAGTCCAAAGCTTCTGAGGTGACTGACTGCTTTGGAACAGGCAGGGAGAAAGAGAGGCCTGGATTTAAGAATAGCTGTTGTCTCCTCCAAAACATTTCTCTTCTGACAAACCCCAGTACTGGGATCTGAAAAGATAAAGGGTGTTGATGCTGGGACCAAAGAGATTTCAGATACCACTGTATCTTTCTCATGTGGAGTTTTGCCAGGGGTATTATGAGAATCATATATGCACTGTCACCCCAAATCCTGAGATATTCCCCTGCAGTGACCAAAGTGTGAGTGGCAAACCTTAGAAAAAGATCTAGACAAAGATCTATTTTTCCTGTGGAACAAAGGGTCTTGGAACTGAGGTATCTAGTTGATATCCCAGGAACACAATCCTGTGTGAGTGAGTCAAGAAAAAACTTTTGCTTGTGCAAGAGATCTGTCATCCAAGAGAAAGACTCCTGACATTTTGAAAAAGACTGAAAAGATAAACAAATCATGTACATATGGAAAAATGTGGATACCTCATAGCCTGTAATGAGGAAAATTGGAGCTAGATGTTTTGTGAACACTCTTGATGCAATGGATAGTCCAAATGTTAAGGCAGAGAACTTATAATGTGATCCAGACACACAAAACCTTAGGAAACACCTGAAGTTTAGATCAGTAGGGGTATGATGATAAGCATCTTTTAAGTCTAGTGTTACCAGGGAACTTGAAAGAGGAAGATGATGTAACAGGTTGAGAAGTGACATCATTTTGAAGCTGGGCACTATCACAAACAGGTTTAGGAAAGACAGATCCAGAACTGGTCTCTAAGCATTCTCTTTCTTTGACACTAGGAACATCCTTGAATAAACCCCTTCCGCACCTGGGAAGGAGGACCTGGTTCTATCACTGCTTGGGACAACATGTCAATGGCAACACTCAGATCTGCTCTGAGTTACAGCACAATGGCACTAAATAGACAGACCCAACTGATATTGCCAGCATCCTGGCAGATAGGTTCAATGCTAACTTTACCCCCCTCTCACTCCCTAAAGAGCCCATCTCTATACTGGAAGAATGCAAAGTTCCTGTAATCACGGCTGCACAGGTAAAAACCACACTCTCCAAAGCCAAGAATACAGCATTCATGGGACCAGACAACATTCCAGGCTGCATTCTACACGAACTACAGAACGAACTGGCACCCCACCTAAGTACCATGTTCAGTCATAGTCTCACCTCAGGCTTTGTGCCTGCTGAATGGCACACAGCGACGGTTATCCCACTCCACAAGGGGGGAGCCACCATGGACCCCGGGAACTACTGCCCCATTAGCCTGATGAGCCTGGTCTGCAAGGCCATGGAACATATCATTATGGAACTTATAAACAAAGACATTGGTAATCACCAAACTCTGGACTCCACCCAGTTTGGGTTTGTAAAAGGCAGATCATGTCAACTAAACCTGATAGACTTCTTTGAAGCAGTCACCAAAGCTGTAGACGAGGGTAAGGCGGTTCACACAGCCTATCTAGATCTTGCCAAGGCTTTCGACACCATCCCCCACTCTGGAATTATAGATAAACTCACTAAACTAGGTATAAATCCCTATGTCAAAAGATGGGTTGACAACTGGCTCACTGACCGAACCCATACTGTGAAAGTAGCAGACTTCAAATCCAACTTCAGACCAGTGACAAGTGGAGTACCACAGGGTTCAGTCCTGGGTTCTCTCCTGTTTGGTATCTACTTTTCTGAAGTATAAGCTAACACAGAAGATCTTTGGCTAATGAAGTTCGCAGATGACTGCAAACTAGGAGCCATAATCGAAACTCCTAACGATGTGGACATCCTACAAAAGGGCCTCACTGAGATAGATGCCTGGTGCCAAAGCCATGGCCTCAAGCTCAGTGCCAAAAAGTGCATTGTCATCCCCTTTGGTAAAAACTCTGTACCCATGAACTACAACATAGGTGGTAGTATACTTAACACTGAAAGTGTGATAAGAGACCTTGGGACACAGGTGGACAGTAGTCTCTCCTTTGATAATCACATCGCCACAGTAGTCACGAAATCCTTCTACGTGGCACACCTCATCACAAAAGGTTTCTCATTCAGAAAAAAAGAGGTCATTGTTCCCTTCTACTCATCACTCATTAGACCCATTATAGAGTACAATGCCCCTTTTGGTATGTACCTCACAAGACATCTACAACAACTGGAAAGGCTGCAGAAATACCTCACAAAGAGGATTACTGGCCTCAGACACATGCCCTATGCAGACCGTCTCAAAAAACTCCAGCTTTACTCCGTCGCATATTGCCTACTCAGAGGTGATCTCTGCCTAACATACAAAGCTATGTCAAACCCAGAGCTGTTGGACATGCTCCACTTAAAGATATCCCAATCCCTCCGAGCTACACGCTCTAGGGACCTAAACCTTGTCACCACAAAAAACAGAACATGCCGGAGGGATAGATTCCTATCCCGGAGACTTCCCATACTCTGGAATAAACTACCTATCTATATCAAACAAATTAGCACTCTTCAAAAACAATCTTGATGATTGGATGGGAAATAGGAAATTCACCCCGGCGATCACTTCTGTAGCTCTGCTCGACAGTGGCACAGGAAAATAATTTTCTTGGGTGGCAAAAGCCAGAGTACCTTTTTGGCTGGGCTTGTATAGGCCCCAGAGCCGATAGCCTAGTACCTACCTATGAACCTATGAACCTATGTGCTGAAGAACAGGTGGAAAGAAAAGTATCTGATCACCCCCCTCCCAGAAAGGATGAATTTCCTCCCACTGCCATCTGTAACCCATTTGAATGATTTTTTTCAGAACTCATTTGTCTGAAATAATGTGTTGCTAAAGAGAAAAATTGAGATTCAGACTTTCTGGAAGAGAAAAGGGTCCAAGGTAGGAGGGGGGGTCACAAGGTCTCTTGAACAGTCATTCAGCCTTGTTGGACTGCCCTTTGTTTTGGGAGGTTTGAAACTTCTTTTTGGAATCCCCTTCCACTTCTTCTTAAACATCCATTTACCCGAATTCTGTTGAGACTGCTTATTTTGTTGTTTTGCCAAAACTGGATGAGAAGAAAGAAAATCCCTTGGACAATTTGGAAAAGTAGGGCAGAAAAATCTTCCCTGGATCAGCTTACCCCTTTTGACACACTTTTTGATCACCTCTGCAGCAGAGGGGTCAAACAGTAAATCTCTATCTAAGGGAGAATTTAAAATCTCATTTTTTTAAATCATCTGGAAGGTTCTGAGAATGTAGTCAAACAAACTTTCTTAAAACAGTACCAGGGGCCATAGCCATAGAAGAAGCATCATACAAAACTTAAGTTTGTATCTGTATAATAACCTTTACCTGAATAGCTGTACTAATGTAACTTCTTGGAGCTTATCTCCCCGGGACTCTACTGAAAATGGACATGCATCCAGTTAGACCATCCCGGTCAACAAATGTAAAATAAATAAATAAATAATCAACAGAGCCATACACACAGTGCAAACAATGAACAGTGCCATGTGCAATAGAAGAAACTTACTTATTTAAAGCATTTTTTTCCACAAAAAGAAACTGTTGATGAAATATTCCTCATACATTCACAATATGTCAGAACAAACTTTAACATATAAACCTGACAGTTTAAAATTCACGTCACCTACTGTATCTCTCACCCACTCCTTATTCTGCCTATTCCCTTCCGACTTAAATTTTGCTCAGGCCAGCCCTCCTGCTGCCTGTTGTCTGTGAAAGGGCTTTACTGTTGCTAACTAACACAGTCCCCCCCCCCATCAGTACTTTGTATCATTTCACTTATGGCAGTACAATGTTTTCCATCATTTAAGATGGCAGTTTTGGATGAAATGAACTGAATGACAAAAAGTACAATTTAAATGGCTGCAGCAAATTCAAGCAATTAAATTAATTCTGTAGAGATAGACAAAGCAGGATTTTCAGGATGACCCATCTGATTTATACCTCTATAAAGCTGATCATATGTTTGATAGTCAGCCCTTATAAATGCAAGATAACCATTTCCATTTCCAATATTTTCCATCACTTCAAAATCACACTGAAAATAAGTACAAAGTCTCTGGACATCAAATAAGTACAAAACACACATAAGGAATAGTACTTAATTCGTCCGACATCCAGTAAGATTGTGAGATAGTACTCAGAAACACAAGTTTAAAAAATGAGGGTGACAACAACAACACAAAATATTAGCATATTATGAAAGGCACCAAATAAAATCTTTAGAGTTTAGTGAATGACATTACAAAAATCTATCTCACAGTCACTTATTTTTATTTTTGAAAAAAGGAGGTGTAAAAGGTGATCCTCGTTTTTAAATTATTTTAATTCATCAGGTAGTCTGGTTTCCTGTGTACTAGGTACTTCAAAGTCATGTGTGACGGGGTGGGATTTAGAAAACCATGTGAAGTAGTAAATCAACCCTGAAAATAGGAATATACCTCCAAAATAAATACACTTATTAAAAAAAATCATATGAAAGGGGAAAATAAAGCAGAAACAATAGGCAAGTACCTCCAAAATAGGCACTGTTATTCAACAAATCAATGAAGGGGTAAATCAAGCTTGAAAATAGTAGCACACCTCCAAAACAGGTATGGTTGAAAGGAGGTATGAGCATGGCCCACAGTATAGTCTATAAGGAAAGGATCTGGCTGAAAAGTTCAATGTCCCCTGGGCATCTGTTCTGGGGAAAAACAGCTAAGGGATCCCATATCCTCATTCCACTTACTCTGGCCTCATTACCAGTTCTGTCTGTTGACAAAGGAGGAAGAAACTCTCCCTCCCTCGGTTAAGCACATCTCCACCTACAGTCAGCCCAAGGCTGCCCTTAGATACTCTATCAAGCTTCACATGCTCTTTCTGGATAAGTGAACCCCATCCACGTGACACATTTTGAGACATTTTCTGGTTGGCTTATATAAATTACGCTCTTCTGTACCACCAATTTTGTCTTTTGAGAGCATCTGCCTCTCCTGGAGTCTCTACATCTTGTACTGACTTATCACTGTACTGTTTTCATTACTTCTTATTCTGTCAGCTGCATTAATGAGAATGTGCTTAAAACCCCTTCTATTTGGGTTTTTACGATTTTAAGTCAGCTGTGGTAACCTTGCATAAATCACTGCCCCACAAATTAAACAAAATCACTTCAGTAATATCCCAGTATTAGCACAGGTCCTGCTCCTTTTGGAGTTGCTCCATTACATTTCTATAATACTTAGCCATCTGATGGTACTTTGCAAATCAGTGAAACCTTAACCTGTTCTCATTCACTCGAGGTGCAGCCTCTGCCAATTCTCCTGATATATAAAGAATTTAACAGCCAACATGTTTCCCACTGGCTCTGCTTGAATTGTAACAGAAATCAGCCAGTTAAAGCAACTGACTTTGTAAGTACACCTTGTATTCAGTAGATCTTCAGTGACCCAGTTTTTTTAATGTTTCTGCAGGCATCCTTAGCCCATGTGCATAAGTTCATAGGTACTTATTAGGCTGTTGATCTTTGAGGATCATCTGAAGCCTATCTGTGCATTCCCAAGATTTTTTTTTTTTTTTTTTTTTTTTTTTTTAGCCCTTGTATGCAAACAATCCAGAGCCCTTGTACTTTAGGTATGAATAACTCAGAGCCGGGCAGATATTTACATGTTACCACTATGCATAAGAGGCAAGGGTGCTAAGCCAGTTCTGAACTTGTCATTGTCCATCCATTCACCTAGATTCACTTGAATAGAGTAAGAGACTTAATTTGCTTTATGTGGACAGGAAGACGATTACATAGTAGTATTCTCTGTGATAAATATCTCTCCCTCCAATATGTTCTATTTATGTTGTAGAAGAGATTAAGATCTCTTGAATGGGTGCTTTTGCCACTATTAGACTTGTGAATATGGTGTAGGTATGAAACAATAGGGTCAGTTAAGACTCTGTAAAGACTGCCTCATGTGGATTTGAAGCTACTCTTATTGTAAACAACTGCAGTACGCACCTGTCTTCATCAAGTTGAATAGCTTTTAATGTGTTGTATGAGTGGGTTATCTTGTTGATGGCTGAAGAATGAACCATACCCAAGTCTCATTGATACTGTGTATTTTCAAGACTGTCACATTCCAGAAAAAACTCACCAGCGATCAGTGATGTATCAATATGCAATACCCCCTGCCCACTTGGTCTGCTTTTATTGGCTGATGCCCATGCACACCTCATTCTATATAATCTTTATATCATCTGCCTGCAAGACTATTCAATCTTTGCTGGGTTGCACCAATTCTGAAACCCTAACTGCCCCATGAAATGCTGCTAAGGAACATACTCTGGTACCAATCTCCTGAACCAGGGTTATTGCAAATGACAAGAGAACCAGCTGATTAGTTGTCATTCCCTTTATATGCTGTTTCCTGATATTTATGTTCAGTGTTTGTTCAGTTATAGAGCAAAGTAAAATGCCTTACTAGCCTCCCCATTGTCGCTTTTCCCCAGTTGATTATTTCCTGTACCTAGCACTCCAATGTTGTCTGGCCTCAGCCATATAACCTGGTCTTTCAACTTCTTTCCCTACAAATCTGGAGTTACTACAACCAGACAAAAACTCACACTCCATAAGGTTAATTTGCTTCACTAAGAACTGTCTCGTGTGGCTAATTCTTGCTGAACCACCCCCCTTAAAGAAACTCAAATGTCTAAGCCCCTCAATGTACCAGCAAAAAGCTCCCCTTCCTCCTCCCCTTGCACATTTTGTTGCCATACTGCAATCCTAGGAGATTGGGGTTAGCATAATGGTTAATGTTTTCCTCACAGACACAGGGTACAGGGTTTGAGGGAAACTGAATAGGCTTAAGAGAGCCCACAAGGGCATCTAGCCTAGTACTTACTTATGATCTACTGAAATCCTTAATGAACGTAAGCCAGACTCTCAAGTCCATTTTCATCTCTTGAGTGACCTTGATTCTGTGACATGGTTTAAATAACCCTGCACCTTTTGCTGCTAATGTTTGCTTGAAAGATATTTCTGTTGGTATACCATTACAAATTACATAGAGCCGACTTTTACACCACCGAGTGGCTAGCCCTGACATGGCTCGCAGTCTGTGATTCATGTTCTCCTAGCTAGGGGATACTGTGCACCACAGTTGATGCTCAAAACAGTTGGTCTATGTGACATCCCCACTCTGGGCCAGTTATCAAGGAGCCTGAATCCTCACCACTGACACAGGAGAGGGATGTCCACTTAGAACAAAAATGGATACACCCAGTATTTCCAGGTGCAGCTCTCTGCATTGAGCACAATTTTCCTCAAGAGCACACAGGGAACACACTCAGTCCGGGGTCTGGGTTTCACTATCTGTCTCCCTCCATGTCCCCAATAAGTCTCCCCCCAGCACAGATGTAGAGTTGAGACCTCCGCTGAGTGCCCAAGCCAAGTTCTCCACCCCTCTCTCTGTGAAACCAGTGCTTCTTGCCCCTGCTCCAAGCAGCTGACACACACACACACACACACACACACACACACACACACACACACACACACACATACACACACACACACACACACACTCTTTAAAATTTGATTTTCACACACACACACACACACACACACACACACACACACACACACACACACACACACACACACACACCTGAGAAAGGCTGACACAGATTTACTAGCTATGCCCCCTTCTGCCAAGACTATAATCCACCAGACACTCCAAAGCCAGCTACTGTAAGGCTGTTGCAAGGGTACCCAATTATATTGAGTGAAATTAATATTAATACAAATAGTAACATTGACCAAACAGCAAGGCTTTCAGGAGTGGCTGCAGTGTCATCAAATAAATATAAGCACTCTCAGAGGTTAAATTATTCTCTAAAGGACCACCCACAACAAAAGTTTAAATATATTTAATAATAAATAATAAAAGAACATGGAAATACTAAATATCTATATACAATAAACATCAGAGTTTCAATCACAGGAAATATTAAAACATTACAGATGAATACATTCACACAGATACAGAAAAACTGTACTTAACTAATCTCACTATATTTTCCTGACTGATCTAAAGAATTACTTTTCCCTGGTTGACTTACTACAGCAAGGCAAGATGAAGTAGCTGAGGGGTCCTTCCTTGTCAGGTTACAAAAACAGACTGCTCTGAGACTTTACCCTCACCTAGTATTAAACATTATTTTAGTAATGGATTACAGGATATCACATACATCTGGTCATCTGACTTCTGGTTCCCACGCAACCCCCCCCCCCATTGCTAGAAACTGCTAGGATTTAGCACAGGTCAGGTAAGGTTAATCATCTGTGAACTGAGGGGGTGGAGCTAGGAACTAAACCTTCTATTTAAGGGGTAAAATAAAACATTTTAAAGCTTTACTGGAAAAGCTCACCCAGACTCTGAGACAGCTTGCTGTGAGGGAAAGGTTAATTTGCTTTTGATTTCTTGAATTTTATATTACTTTATTGCCTTTTTCTATTTTGTATACTGTGATTTGTTTTCTTTACACTGTGTTTTACTTGTATTCTGTTTTTAATTGCATATTAAAACTTGAAAAGAGACAACAGCTCTGTCTCTTGTGAGTCAGACAGAATTTCTTTCCCACCCTCCCAGCCTGTTAGTATTTTGTTCTTAAACATCGCTGTCTTTCTACTTGCCAGCCCCTTATGTTAATTTGACTATATAGCTCCTTCTCTCTCTCCTTTCATAGGCTGGTGTAAGCACAAAATTATCATTTTGTGAAATCACTCCCCTTCAACTATTTAATTTTATTGGCCATCCCACTGTATTCCATAGTAAAAGAATACAAAAGTGCCCTCCCCTTTTCAATCTATCTTGCTTTTTTAAAAATAGTGGCTTTTCACTTAGACAGCTAAAACTTAAGTTACCCACTTTCATATCTAACTGCTTAGTGCACACTGGAGTGTTTAGGATAAACCATTTTATTCATCTTACCTTTAAACATCTATTGCAAGACCACCAGTTATTGGATAGCCAACATTCTGCCTCTCAGTAGTCATCTTGGGATTATTGCTTCTATTTTTTCCTGGTGAAAGAAGGAGTACAGGGACATTATTTCCTGGAGACTACTGATCACCGGAAAGCCTAATTACTGCTTTATAGGTAACAGCTTGGGTGAGAGAAGGAGCAGAGTGCATTGATTCCTAACTGTTTCTGATTGGAGAGTGAGTGTATGTGCTTATCATTCCTGATTGGTTTGGTTGCTATTCAAGACATCTACCAAAAAAAGGCTACAAGCCTACAGACCCTTGGATTATCTGGGACAAGACTGTGGATCACCAAACAGGCTGTGGCCTGCTTCTCTTCTTGGGATTGGTGCTAACATTGTGCTTCTGGTGAGAGAAGAAGCAAAGGAGCATTGTATCCCAACAGAGTGAAGCTGTGGTAAGACCAGCATTAGCAGTAGCCATTCATGTGACTTCCCTCTTTTCATCATTCTAGCTAATTATTTGTTTTCAGTAAGTACTGCTTGATTTGTTTCTAACTTCAGAATATCTGCCTAAATACGTCATCCTTAAATTGTCAGGGTCTACATATTAGTTTCCCTCAAGTGTTAGGCAGTGCTCTGTAGAAACTCAAACACCTTGAGTGACATTTTTCCTGTAAAAGCACAACTGACATTTCTCCAGTACCTAGTTGCAAAGAGGACAACTAGTTTGCGGTGACAAGCACTATCCACATAGTTGCAAACCGGATACTCCTGACAGTGATTGATATTCTCACTCCAACTGTCTAATCAATAAAAAAGGGTCTGTTGCCATGGATATGAACTTTCCTGACTTGGTGGATATGGGCATCCTGAGACAATGTAGAAATTGCCTCATATTTACTGACACCAGTTAATTCTCAAACAAACTGATATGGTATGTGAGAGATGTATTTACACAATGTCGCTGGAGGCAAAGCTCTCACATAAAAGTACTCCTAATGTCAATAAGGTTGTCAGTAGTACACATGCTGCACCCATCATGCACAATTCAAAGCAGACATATTGACCAACATATGCTGAGGCACTTACATGCAATTTTCCTAAACCACAAAGACCTCCTAGATGAAGTACACATAACAAATACCCTCAGCAGCCCCAATGCACTCTTTCAAAATAACACCCACATCAACACATAGAGCTACATCTCATGGAGCCTCTACCTCTAAGCCCATAAGGCAAGCCATCACACAATCCAGCATTCCAGTGATTGGACACGCCATCATGAGACACACTGATGACCCTCTCACCAGGCTGAGTAAGGAGAAAGTTATGATCAGTTGCTTATCAGGGGCTAGGATCCACCACATTATGCATGCACTCAGGTCATTCGACACAGTTAGCAACATGACTCAGTCATAGTCCGTGTGGGAGTAAATGACGTGAGACATACCTCCCTAGACTATGTGAAGAGAAACATCATGGAGCTCTCGGAATATTTTTCTGAGGCTGGTATGAGCCTAGCATTGAGCAGCATTTTACCTTCTCCAAGAATGATGCCGTAATACGAACAAAAGATGATTGACTTTAATAATTGGCTTAGTTTCTGGTGTCATTCTAAGGGGGTGAAATATTTGTCAGCGTGGAAGGAAATGGTCATCAGACCATGCTGCTTTGCCAGGGATGGTCTGCACCTCTCCCCTCTAGGCTTTTAAAAATTAGCTAAAACATTGTCTTCCCCCTTAGTGCCTTTTTTAGGCAATGCCAAACTGAAAATATTTCCAACATAGCAAATCAAAACCAAGAAAATCTAAAGGTATTACTGCACAATGCTAGGAGTCTAAACAAACAACCCACTCCATAGAAGCTCTCTTTAACCTAAAGAATGCTGACATCTGTGCAGTCACTCAGACATGGCTTAAAGCTGTGGAGAGCACACCAACATTGCAAAGGTTATAATGCCTTCCACACAGGCCAGCTACTTCACAGGCAGGGACTAAAGGTGGAGGTGTCTCTGTTTACAAAGAAAATAAATATACTTCAAGGCTAGTCAAACAGGACAATGCACTTGAGTTGCTCCATGTTCAAATCACCACAGGAAAAATCCAATACCACTTCCTTGCAAGTTATAGGTCCCCCTGTAAGACCCAGGATACCCATACCATGTGTTTAAACTTATTAGAAACACTAACTATCCAACCAAATATCATATTCATGGGTGACTTTCATTACCACACTATTAAATGAAAATCCTATACAACACCAAACATGCACGCACAGAGATTCCTTGATTGTGTAAACACAAACTCCCTGGACCAGATAGTCAATACACCAATCAGGGATGCAATCATACTGGATCTGGTCCTTACTAATATGGGAGACTGCTGCACACCCGCTACTGTAATGCCTTCCCTGGTAAGGTCAGACCACAAAATGGTCCCCTTTGAAGTAAAAATAAAACCTGGACCCCCAGCTAAACCTGGAATATTCAGGAACTATTCTAAGGTTAACCTCCTGCTATTAAGTGAGAACCTGGCAAACTTTCAATCCCCCATAAAGCCTGAGAACACTGTTGCCTATGCAGAATGGTTCACAGAAACTTTGTACAAGCATGTTAATAACTGCATAGAGGCAGGTGTACCCACCAAGAAGAAGTGCAGAACTAACTCAAAAAACAAGCCACCCTGGTGGAATCACAAAATCAATAGGCTGTATAACAGGAGGAAGAAAATCATGGCAAAAATTAAGAGGTGCAGCACCCAGCAGGATAAAAGCACTGTCATCAAGCTAAATAAGCAACTCAGAGGACAAATAAAGTCTACCAAAGCCAAATTTGAGGTTAGTTTGGCATCCCAGGCCAAGGACAACCACAAAGCATTATTTAGCTATGTCCGCAACCTCAAAGGCAATGCACAATTGTGTGCAGAGGTAATTGTAAATGGAGCTACCTATACTGAGCCAGAAAATCTAGCAAACCTCCTGGCTGATAAATTCAGCTCCAACTTCACCCCTCTCTCTCCCTCAACCTTACCTCAGGAAATATCATCAAATATAACTATCCCTGCTATCACTTGGGAACAGATCCTTAATGCTCTCTCTAAGACCAAGAACACTGCATCAATGGGCCCAGACAATATCCCAGATGCCTTCTAAATAGCATGAAACATGACTTATCAGGAACTCTGGAATTATTGTTTAACTGTAGCCTCCAAACAGGCTTCGTGCTTCATGAATGGAGAAAGGCAACAGTGTTCCCTCTGCACAAAGGTGGGCCATCTACAGACCCTGGAAACTTCAGACCCATAAGTCTCGCTAGTCTTATATGTAAAGCTATGGAAAGAATTATCATGGAAATGATCACTAGAGTTATAATTAACCTCCAGACACTGGACCCAACCCAATTTGGTTTCTCAAGGGCAGATCATTCTACTCAACCTGGTGGACTTCTTTGAGAATGTCACCAAAGCAATGGATGAGGGCAAAATCATTCAGACTGCCTACCTTGACCTGGCCAAGGCATTTGACACAATACCCCACTTAGGCATTGTTGACAAACTCAAGAGGTTAGGTACAAACCTGTATGTCACCCAGTATAGCCAACTGGCTCACAGACAGGACCCAGGAAGTTAGAATTGAGGAGTCCACCTCTCAAAGAGGCCAGTCACAATTGGAGTCCCTCAGGGATCAGGCCTTGGCATTTACTTTTCAGAAGTCAAGGCCAATGTCAGTGGCCTTTGGCTGACTAAATTTGCAGATTGCAAATTAGGAGCCATCATTGAATCTCACTCTGACACAAATGTTCTCCAGGGGGGGCAGTCACAGACAAATAACTGGTGTCAGAGCCATGGACTAAAACTAAATGCCAAGAAATGCATAATAGTATCCTTTGGGAAGTCATCCATCCCTGGTAACTATAATATTGACAATACACCCCTTAGAGCTGACCCAGTAGTTAGGGACTTAAGGACACACATAGATAGTAATCTAGTCTTTGACCATCATGTGTCTACAGTGGTAAGGAAATCATTCTATGTTGCGCAACTTATAAACAAAGGTATGGCATCTAAGTCCAAGGAAGTCATTGTTCCACTGTATGTGGCATTCATCAGACTGATCATTGAGTACAATGCCCCCTTTGGTATGTACCTAACCAGGCATATCCAGCAATTGGAACATCCACATAGGTTCCTCACTAAAAGAATACAGGATGTAAGTAAAATGTCCTATGTAGACTGCCTCAAGGCCATATCCCTGTATTCTGTCTCCTACAGGCTTTTGAGGGGAGATCTATCCCTGGCATACAGCACATTGTCAGACCCCACTCTGATGGACCTTCTGTATATCCACAAAACAAACAGCACCAGAATTACCCATTCTAAAGACTTAAACCTTGCCTGTGATTAAAATTTGGACTTGCTGGAGAGATAGGTACTGTATGTATCCCAGAGGCTACCCTGTCTATGGAACAGGCTCCCCATCCATGTGAAGCAGAGTTCCTCCCTAACCCAATTCAAGTGCAACTTGGACAATCGAATGGGAAACTGGAAATTCGTCCCTGGTTTGTTACTTATGTCTCTAATGAACACGGGTAACCTGTAAGTGGTTCATCTCCCAACCCCATGCTTGCACTTATCAAGGGTACCAGAACTTGTCAGAAAGTTGGGATGTATGGCTAGGCTTAAAAAGACCCTTGTGGTTGTTAGCCTAGTAAACAATTTTGAAACTATGAACCTATATGTGTCAGTAATACACACACATAGAGCTTGCTAAGATCTGATGTAGCTTCTGGAAGTCATAAAACAATTTCAAACTTCTATCCTTCCAGAGTAGAAATTAGTTCATTGATAAAGACAATACAGAAGGCTTCCTAGTACTTGTTTTTCCAGACATTTTGTCTTTGGCTGCAATAAAAACTGTAAGATACAATCTTTATGGCCTAAGCCCAGTAATTTAATTTCAGAACATTTTTCAAAGTTAGCTGTAGCTGGACTGTGATTAACCTCTTCTCTTCCAGTATTCTCTGTTAAAACATATACATTTATTTCAGTTACAATACAGTCAGGACCCACTGCTGATACATTTTAACACAAGCAACTTTACAAATACATTTTCAAAACAACCATCTGTACAAATCAGTTTAATATACAAATGACATGTAATTCTTTACAAAATTCCAGCTAGCTGTGCTGGCATATGTTACACATCCACAGCCCTACTTTTCCTGGTATAGGTGGCAATACCTCACATTGTCACAGTCTATACAACTGTTCCACCAATAGCTACTGTCTATAGAGTATGCGCTGCTGCCCACAACTCCATTCTTTGGTCAGTTTGAGGTGGAAACACCTAGCATGTTTTTGTGAGGTGGGAGGAACATCACAGAGACACATGGAGACCATGCATACTCCACACAAGCACTGGCTGGAGGTTAGGCTCAAACAATGTACCTTGTGCATACATAGGAGGTGATGACCTTGATGCCATCTGTGTCTATATTGACTAATGTCACCAAAAATGGGCATGGGTATTTGCCAGCGATAACTTGGTTGAGGATCTGGCCTACTTTGCCCTACACCAGGGAATCATGCTAACAGTGGGAGGGGGTCTATGTGCCCCTACTGGCCAGTGTGTATCCACCATAAAGCCAAGAAGCTCTGGGCCAGTAAGCTACTGGCTGGCTAAGGTATAATTGCACAGCTTGGGTTTCATGGGATAGCTCTGCTGAGTGAAAGCAGGATGAAAAAACAATCAATTTGCAAAGCATGAACTAAGGATTGCTATGCTCACTATAGGTGCAATGACAAGTTGCAGCTTGGAAGTAAATGACATGATGGCAAGGAGGAGGCTGGGCATCCTCTGTATCCAGGAGCCAAGATGGAAGGGCAGTGCACTAAACCCACTTGGCTTGGGATACAGAGTCTATTACTCAGGGGGAGTACAGACTAGACATGGTGTGGGAATTGTGGTGAGGAAGAGACTTCAGAAGACTGTGAGGGATGTCCTCAGAATTCATGAGAGACTCGTGGTAATCAGACTCCAGTGTAAGGATAGGGCACTGTTCATAATCTCAGCCTGTGCCCTGTGTTGAGAGGTATATGATATATTTATGTATAGGCACAGAGAAAGAGGGGAGAGACAGATACATATTTCTTTATCAAATCATTTTCTAGCAAATACATAACCATGCAATAGTGCCTTTAACCTGACCTTTGCTGGGGGACATCTGTATTAGTGTCTGTTTCAACTGAACTTAGCATAACAACTATTTGACTATGGCAACATAGACACCATACAGACATGGATCTCCTTACCTAGTAGCATTTTTCTAAAGAACCAGTAAGATACTTAGCATTAATAAGAAGCCTGGCTACAATCATAAGGTATTAATTTCACATACCAGGAATGCATAAATAGTCAAAATACCTCACTAATCTATTACCTGCCTATCTATCTATGTATGGTTGCATATCATTCCATTAAAGGTAGGTTTAACTGAAAGAAAAACAGTAGGTACAAATGACTGAAAGCACATTTGACTGAAAAGCCATTTCATCAACATAGTCTACACAACATGTCATCAACATCATCTTCACCCCTTTTGCCCATTTTCTACATAGGGTCAGGGGGTTGTGTCAACTGTCACATCTCTCTCTCTATTCAATGCCACACTCCTGCTTTCTTTGATACTCATTCTTGACTGTCACAGGTCTTCTCTCACACAATCCATTCACCTCTTTGCTGGATGGCCTTGTTTCCTCTTGCCTTCTACCTGTCTGTCCTACATCTTCTTCACCAGATTTTCTTCTGCATTTTTGCACATGTGCCTGAAGCACCATAATGTCCCTCACCACAATTCCCACTCCAATTCTAGCCTGTCCTCCTCCTGAGTAGTAAGCTATGGATGTCCAGCCTCCCCCTTACCATCATGCCATCTACTTCTAAGGTCCATTCTGTCAGTGAACTTACACTGAATGTAACTATTCTTAGTTCATGTTTGGCATGTTGATTGGTTTTATGTCCTACTTTTATTTTATTTATTTTTATTTTATTTTATTTTATTTTACATTTGTTTACCGGGAAAGTCCGACTGGACACAGGTCCATTTTCAGCGGAGGCCTGGGGAGAAAAGCTCCAAATACCAGTACAATAGAATAGAGACAATATAGTCAACATATAAGAAAAACAATGTCATACATATTAAGAATACATTTGAGCATAGATACCAGAGATTAACAATATCTAAATATTTGATAGAAATCCATATCCATAGATATAAGAATACATGTGAGTTGAGTTACTTTATTATCTTTAACATATGTGATGTGGGAACCACCTTTCGATCCTTAGCAGAATCCTAGTAACAGTGCAGTGGGATGGCTTAACCTGGGGAGTGACATGAACAATGCCAGTTATTTTAGTGAGTTTTGAGAAGGTTTTTAAATTGGGAAGTAGAGGTGGTGGCAGTTAAGTGCCCTGGGAGTGAATTCCAGGTTCTGGCAATGGAGCAGGCATAGAGGGATTTACCAGCGTCATTTTTATGTTTGATGACCTTTATGTGATTCTGATAACTAGATCATAATGTTCTAGTGGTAGTATAGGGGTGAATTATATTCTGAAGTGCTGGGGTTTTGTCAGGAAGGTAGTAGAGTATATGAGCTATTGAGAGTTGGTTGAGTAGGAGTAGTTGAGGTAACTCAAGTCAATTTAGTTGTTTGAGGGCTAGACAGTGATGTGATCTATGAAATGCATCAGTAGCAAACTTGGCAATCTTGTTGTAACAGAATTCTGTTTTGCTTAGTTCAGTGTGGCGAAGGTTAGTTAAGATGGGGGAGGCATAAAGGCGAATGGATAAGAGATGAGTCCTTGATAAGATGGCTTTGGTAGTTTTAGTGATAAACTGTCTGTTCCTGTAAAGGAGACTGAGCTTTTTGTTAACTTTCTTAATTGTTTGGGCTATGTTGTTGTTGTTGTTGTTATTGTTGTTGTGTCTTTTGGCTTTTCCCGGTTAGGGGTCGCCACAGCGGAACTCCGGTCCGCTAATGATTGGCAGTAGATTTTTATGTGCCGAGTTGCCAGCTATGATGCACAACCATCAATGAAGGTAAGCCCATTCACGCATGTCTCTACACAGAAGACGCTCTAGCTGAGAATCGAACAGGACAACGTCTTACTGCGAGGTGACAACGCTACCGCAGCACCACCACCGCAGTATTGTTTGGGCTATGTGTATGTCAAATTTTAGATTATTGTCAATTTTGACACCTAATAGTTTTGTGTGTGTTGTTGGGGTGATTTGTATATTATCCTTAGATGTTATGGTGAAATCATTATTTAGTGGTGGAGATCTACTGGGACTGAAGAGAATGAGTTTAGTTTTTTTGGGATTTAGAATAAGTTTTATGTTAGTGAACCATGCTTCTGCTAAGGAAAAGTTGTTTTAAGTTATGTTTTTTAGCTCATGTAGGGTGGGGGAGGCACATATAATAGTGGTATCATCTGCATATTGCACTATGGAGGCAGAGGGTGAGGATGAGGCTATCTGGTTAGTGAATAGTGAGAAAAGCAAAGGCCCTAGGATGGACCCTTGAGGGACAGCTATGGCTACTGGTAATATGGGGGACATTTGGTCTTGCCATAGAACTGCCTGCTGACGGTCTGATAAGTAGTTCTTGAACCATGTTATGGTGGAGGAGCTTATGTTGATGGAAGATAGGGTTTCTAGAAGCATATTATGGTTGACCATATAAAAGGCTTTTGATAGGTCTAAGAATATTGAGGATAGAAATAATCCATTGTTTCTATGATGATTGGCAATGTTGGTAAATGAGAGTAGTGCTGTGGTAGTACTATGGGAGGGTCTGAAGCCATGTTGGGATTTGGATAGCAGGTCATTCTGTAGAAGGAACTGCATTAGCTGGGAATGAACAACTCTCTCTAACATTTTTGATAAAGGTGATAGAATTGCAATAGGGCGATATCCGGTGAGCTCAAGGGACTTACCCCCTTTGTGCAGTGGTATAATATGTGATATTTTCCAGGAGTGAGGTACATTGCATTCAGATATTGACCTATTTATTCGAATGGAAATGGGATAGGCTATAGCGTCAGCTGTTATTTGAAGGAAGTCTGCTGGAAGATTGTCAGCTGCCAGGGTGGTTGGTTTCAGTTTTTTGAGGAGTTTAGCAATTGTATTAGTGGGGACTGGGTGCAGGGAAAAACTGGAGGAGTTGTTTGATAAAGTGAAATGGGTAGGGGTCTCGGTAGGTAGGGGGCTGCTAGTGTTGTGGGTATTGGCTAGGGCTTGGACTCTTTCCATAAAGTATTTGTTAAATTGGGTGGGGATGCTGTCATGGTTGTTTGGTAATACAGGGGTAGGAGTGGAGGATTTACCTGGGTGCAGTAAACTATTTACTGTGGCCCAAAATTTCTGAGGGTTGTGAGCATATTTATCTTGCATGGTTTTGTGGTAATTAGTTTTGTCAAACTTTATCAGTTTTTTAGCTTTGTTGCAAAGTTCAAGTTAATTCTGTCTCATGGTAGTGTTT
>NC_056733.1:513558503-513621003 GCF_019279795.1 Protopterus annectens | reverse complement strand
CAAGTTTAAAGAAAAAGTAAAAAGCAAATAATGTGATTACCTTACAACCATTGTATCAAATGTCAGAAGACCTCCAGAGCAAGTATTTGACTAGAACATGCAAATACTATAATCCCTGCTCAGAAGAACTTTACTGTGGCTTTACGCCGCTTAAATGGTGCATAATTAGTACTATATATACTATAAAAGTTGGGGGAGACTACAGCTTTCTACAGAGATACTATATGTACAATGGGTTGGACAACAATAAAGGGAAGACGGAGACTGGCAACAGTAAAGTAATGTTTTCACAGTCAGTTTTAAATAGCAGCACTTAGAAGATGTGGGAGTCTAGCAGCTTCACTGTAATGTTTATGCGAAGGAAAACATTCTTTTCTCCTACTACACAAATGGATCATTTGGGTTAGAGGGTTTGGAATGTGGCAATCCTGACAAATCTTCTATGTTGTCAATGTTGGAATATAAACACACCCCATTTCAATGACTAGGCATTTTGCCAGGACAGTTACTCATAATGTTAAGATGTGACCAGCAAAGACAAAATTAATATTATGACAAAACAGCCATATATTTTTCAAATTTACAGAAAAGGTATTACATTAGAATACAGATTCTGAGATAAGCATTGAAAGGTTAATCAGAAACCACTGCAGTTTGTACATTGTAAGAGTCAAGATCTCATTTAGTTCAAGGTGGGGATCAATGTGTAAAAGACAGACCCTGGCTCTGTGGTGCAGAAGGGTGGAGCCCATACTGTGACCCAGGTGATTAGGGTTCATTTAGCAGCCCTGGCACTGGAGTAGTCAAATCGGAAGAGAGTGGAGTAAGGGGGTTAGGTCTTTTCCCTCTCCTGGGGGTGGGGAGGGTTACATGCACTCATGGGCACACAGAGTTTGTTTAATTTAACTAGTAGAAGCTGGGGAACCTGGAGTGGGGCAGGGTAGATTGAAGAGAATGCCACTTGTGGAAGTGAGGGGATGGCCTTGGCAGTCAGCTCATTACATGGTCTCCTCTGGGACTTAACTGAGTATGTGCAGGGGGATTAGGGTTATTGCAAGAAAAAGCAGAACCATACCTGATGGCTGAATAAATGTTGGCTTCTCCTAGTTAATTCTTGCCCTGGTGATGGACATGAGTGGTGGGCAAAAAAATAGCATAGAAAAGAAATGGAAGGTATTTAATAACAATATCAAATCCTTACAGACAAGACCCGTGAGAAGAGCCATTGCATTACTAATGATGCCAGTGTTGAAAGTTCTGATTTGGGCATTCCAAAAAGTAATGCAGAGATATGAACTGTATGCTTACTTGTTGACAGGAGATGTGAACTGATTCACAAAGGACCCATTTCAGGCAAAGCTAGTGAAATACAACAAAAGTAAAGTAGTTGTAAAGCAGACACACTGATGTGGCAATAAAATAAATTTACAGTGGAGTACCAATGTATGGAAGAATTACATCTCCTTTTTGTTTTGTACAGTAAAGGTAGATACAATCATTCTTGTAAGGTAAAAGGAGATAGTTATTGATTGTTTCAGGTATTTGACACCAATGAAACAGAAGCCTGATGTTCTGAAGACAAGATATGAGTGAATAATTAATGAGCTTATCCACTACAGTGACTAGGCATGTATATTTATACTGCTAAATTTCATAAAGAAATCCTGGGAGTAGGGAGGGGTGCATGCACGTATGGGCATACGAAGCACAAAGAGCTTAACAGATACAGGCTCAGTCCCAGAAGTACGGAGTACAACACTGGTGATGCCACTCCATAAACGTGGTCCTGTAAACAATAGGCTCATAATCCTGACAAGTCTCATTCAAAAGGCCATAGAACGCATCATAACAGACTTGATTAACATAGACAGTAAACATTAAACATCCCATCAGGCTACATATGCAGCAATTTGGTTTAGTAAAAGGCAGATCCTGTCTAATGAACCTGGTAAACTTTTTTAAAAAGGTAACACAAGTTGTTGACATCAGTCACATTGTACACTCAACCTACATGACTTGGACAAGGCATCTGATACCCCCCCTCACTTGCATAATTAATAAACTAAATCTGTTACAAATAGACTCATATGTGGTAAGATGGATAGCTAATTGGTTAAAAGACAGAACCCACAAGATGCAGGTGGCAAGGGCAATATACGAGAATGGGACCAATGATGGTTCACAGGGATTACTGCTGAGATCTCTTTTGTTCCTTATTTACTTCTCTAATCTACAGTCTAAAATCCTGTTCCTATGGCTTATCAAGTTTGCAGATAATTGTAAAGTGGGAGTTACAAAAGCCCTCCAGCGGGAACCTCCACTTGTATATGGTTGGTGTACTGAAAATGGTCTTTAAATGCTAAAAAAGTGCAACATTGTCACATTTGTCAGGCACCCTATCCCCCATCGTATAGCATTGACAATAACCAATTTCAAAATGGAAATGTAGTTAGAGACCTGGCACCTGGGTTGATAATTCCTCTCTTCTTTGATCACCATGGAGCAATGGTTGTCCAGAAATCCTTCTACTTGATGCAGTTGATCACCAAAGGAATGACATCTAGATCTAAAGATGTTATTGCATACATTTATTCAGCACTTATCAGACCAACTATAGAATACAATAACCCTTTTAGGATGTCCCTCACCAGACTTATCAAACAGGTAGAAAGATCACAGAAGTTTTTAGCGAAGAGGATCAAAGGCTTAAAATCCCTAAACTGTGACTCCCAAGTAAGATGATGGTTTACTAAGTGATTCTTTTCAGAGCTCTGATAGAAACGAACAAGGTGCAAGTGTTAACCACTGAAACATTACCCCAAGAGGAAAGTTTGCTTATGGTTTCAAGAAAATCTAGGAGTAAAAATAAACCAACAAAAATTGGAGCGTACTTTATTTAATGAGCAACCCAGAGCTGATTCAGTGCTACCAGCACAGCAGATGTCAAATAAAATAATGGAAGACTTGACAGAAGCAAGTGGTGATCTTACTGTACCAATAGAAGAGAACATTAATCGCATCCATGAAGAAATTTTCAAGATAAGTTAAAATATAGCTGGATATATAATGGTCAGAGAGTAAACAGTTACCAACATGCAGATGACAAAGTGTCCTTGTATGATAAAGAAAAACACATGGATAGAAGTTTAATTTAACATGAGATTAAGTCAGAAGAACTCCAGCATAAGCCAGTTGAAAGGGAGGATAGGCTCAGAGAAGATAATCTTTGCTTCACAGGGAAACCAGAGAGGGTAGATGGTAACAATTATAAATTATTTATGATTGACTGCATTCTCCAGTGGACTGGTATACCACTTAATGAGCTCCATTTTGAACGTGCCCATTGAGTGAATGTCCCAAACTCTACAACCTCATAATATCTGGAGCCTATACTTATAGAAATGTCAGCCTACACATTAAAAGAAACATTCTGACTAATTTGTGGAAGAAATGTACAATATTGAAAATGGGGGACTCTAGGATGCATGTAGATAATGACTATTCAGCCCAAACAAGGGCAAAGAGAAATGCCTTTATCCATTGTTTTAAGAAATACAAAGAACTGGGAGTTAAGTTTAAGCTAGATTACCCAACTACTTCAAAAAGCTTTACCCTTTGGCCACTATAACATATTTGGAACCAGGTAAAGCCATGGAGGATTTGGATAAAAGATTAGGGAAGCTGAAGAAAAAACAAAATGGTGCAGAAAGGGCTATTGCGATGGCTGGAGCTCATAAGGATTTGGAAAGGACAGCAAGGGAAAGGCCCCCAATAAAAGTATTTCCAGTATTTCAGAAAAAGATGCCAGAGAGAGCAAGAGAAGCAAAATAATTTTCCATGAAAATTGGGGAGGAAATGCAGTCTGCTACGTTGGAAATGCGACAAGAACTGGTTGAATCAGACAATCAGGTAGATGAATGTACTTAACTGTTCTATGCAGAAACAACTTGAAATGGCTACCTGTCATAGAAAGAACCCGCAATATTAGAGATTAAGAAATACTAGCTATTTTATTAGCTCTTAGTATGTTGCTAAAAGTAGGGCAATTTGCTTAAATCTCACTCACAGACAAAAAGGTAATCAGGGTTTGATCAAATGTTCTCTACTCCTTTGAACTTTGAAGTGCTTCATGATTATTTCTGTTGTCATACATGAATTACTCTATGATGATTGTGATGAACCTTTTATGGATCATATTGATGTGGTGTGTTGTATTTATTTCATACTGAAGAAGTCTTGAATGGTTACAGGATGAAAGTGCTTATTTAACTGTTAATAAAGTGTGTTTACATTTCCCTTGCTCGTGGTTCTTCAATGGTTGTGTGCTGTAGCCGCTTTTGCTTAGTTAGTGGTACTGTACAATGTTTAATTGTACCAAATATGCTTTGTGAATCTGTAAAATCAAAAGGGTGCCCCAGATTAGAAATGTGAAGGAGTACTGAGAATGAAAGGAGTTATAAGCCAACTAAATTCACTGGGTTGGTGTCACAGGCAAAAACTGAAGGGTGGGCTTTCTGTCCCAGCAACGAGCATTTTCTTCAATAGCCGGGTACTCAGTTCTTGCTATTAGAAACTGGATGCCATGTTAGCAGAAACATACTTTCAGCTAATGCTATCATATTGACACAAACATACCCATTGGTTTAGTACAGCAAACACTCCGTTCAGTGGAAATATAACAAAGGAGGGTTTTTTGTAGTTGCAGCAGATTAGGAACTTTTATTAAGTATCTGGTAAAGCTAAAAACTGCATGTACCGTCTCTAGTGGGGAAGGTGGGTACATGATGTAATACAATTTCATATGATAAACGGGTTTATGACAGATGTAACATTTAATTGTCTGGGACTGGGTGTATCTCAGCTCACAATAATTGGCAATCTAACCTATAAATGTCACTTCTTACTTCCTTAATCCTGAGCTGCACCTCATTGTACTCATACAGTCTGCATTCTTATTTGTATGTAGTTTTAACACTTATTATGGTTTACAAAAGTTTCAATGATGTTGCAGTAAAACCTGGGGCCCATGCTAAAACCCAATGTATGACAATAACATTGATTAATCTCAGAATACAATCACATGCTATATTTGAACAGATGGATTTTCCTGGAACTCTGAGTTTTCCTCAAATCTGGAGATATAAGTAGGTAATTTACTTAATTTAGGAGAGACGATGTTTACTTTAGCTTCTTGGAATGTCAACGGATTGACATGACAAGAAAAGACATAGGATTTTAACTTATTTATTAAAAGATGGCGTGAATGTCGCCTGTTACAGTAAATGTACCTAAATCCAAAATAACAGGTAGAACATATTAAGCAAAATGGGAAGATAGGATATGGAAGTAGTTTATAAGCAGAAAGAAGGTGTGGGGTTTTGATACTAATTAGAGAAGACTGCACATTTTTATAATGGAGGAGAAGATAGACAGGCTAGATATCTCTTTGTAAAATGCATATGGTTAAGACAAAAGATTACCATAGAATCATTCTACATCCCACAGAAAATTAGCTGGTTGGATTTGAGAAATGTATTAGGTGTGTTAACTAAATTTCAAAAGGGTATAACAGTGATAGAAGGGGACAAACATTTCTTGAGAAGGGTGGTGTCTAATAAAATTCTTAGCTTCATTTGGCTTCAAGATGTAATAGAAATATCTAAGCATAGTAGTTAACTGACGTTTTATTCAGGAAGATATGCCACTGCAGCGAGGATTGACAGGTTCGACATAACTAAAGAACACGCATATTTAATCAATGATACACAAGCTCACGCCATAGTGACTTCGTATCATCCTTCAGGTTATTTGCAGCTGAAGAATAAAAGGACCACCTATGCCAATTGACACTGGCACCTTCTGACCTATGTGTTAAATAAATTAAAATTTAGGGATCGTCTATTGCAATATCTATAGGAAAGTATTAAGGGCTTGGATAGTGAGGAGTGTGGTTTAGAAAAGGCCAGGGATGCATTTAAAGCAGAAATAAGGGCAGGAGTAGATATAAAACAATGAGAGATCTGGGAAAATAACAGGGCTAAATAATTTCAAGTACTTAAAGAAATTAAAGAGATCCAAATGAAGACACTAGGGAAATCTCAATAGAAAATAAGCAATGTTTGAACGTGTTAATGAACGTTATGGATGACTATCTGGACAGTGAATATCAATATAAGTTATCTGAGCTGAGAGGTCTATATTTTGGGAATACCCCCAAAGGGTCTAAGCCTTTAGTTCAAAAAGTGAGGCCACAGAAAGTTGAACAAATGATAGTTAAGCTCAGAAATTCAAACACAGGAGAAAGAAGTAATGGAGGCTGTAAGGGGACAGAAGATAGGTAAGACAACAGGTGACAACTGTATTCTGATGGAGGTATGGAAAGCTGTTGCAAACAAAGGAGTGAAGATATGGGTAAAATTGATCAATGATACATTCAAAGGGGACCCCAATCCTGCCTTCATGGAAAATTGCTGTTATGGTTCCAATACCCAAAAAAGGCAAAGATCCCACAGACCCCAATCACTATAGGCCAACTGATTTTAAATCATGATTATAACATTTTTATTACCATTCTAGCAAAAAGGTTGATACCAATATTATCTAGACTTGTAGGTGTAGATCAGTGTGGATTTGTTGAGGGTAGACAAACATTTGACACCAATAAAAAACTAATGTTACAAAATGATGCAGAGAATAGTAAGAAGAGGTTGATTATGGTGGGACTGGATGCCGAGAAAGCATTTGATAGTTTTTTTTTTGTATGATCCCTTAAAACTATACAGGTTTCTGGATGTATGGCTCACCCTACTTCAAATTTGTACACAGATGCGATGGCTAGATTAAAATGTAATGGCAGGCTTTCTCAAGTCATACCCATTCATTTGGAGACATCAAAAATGAGGTCAATGGCATCTGGTTGCACAAGAAAGTATATTTAGTGGATGAGGATATGTGAACAGAGACAGTACAAAATGTAACCACTAAAATAAAGACCTGGAAGCTAATGGAGATGAACTTAGATAGTAAGATATTAACCACAAAAATGTTTGTGGTTCACTGGATCTTGTATACCAGCCAGGCTTATCGTTTCTTCCTTACAAAGGAAATATGGAATAAAACCAAGAAAGACATAAGGGATTTCATATGCAACACAAAAGTGAAAGGCTCAGCAGAGATAAAATGGAACTTCCCTTAGAACAAGGAGGGCTGGGCTTTCTGAAAAAAAAAAATGAAAACACAGGGAAAGAGCAAATCTCAAAAATTGCTCTTTCCCTTTAAACATCTTTTTGCAAGCCCCCCACAATCCTGAACTTATATATATACCGATTTTGAGACTGCCACACCTCGGTGCCACTGATGCAATTTCAGAATTCAATGTATCAGTTCTTTTTATTTCAACAGTACTATCACAGGGCTCATTTTCATACTTCATTTCAACAGCATGCATATTACTTTGAACACACCTATTTTGCTTTGTAAACTATAATTTTCAAGCACAGTTTATGCAATAGTTACTAAGAGCAGGACAGTTCTTTCCATGCTTATAACAATGTATAGTACCAGAGGCTTGAATTTCAATTGCATGAACCTCTTCTCTGAAACTCACGGTTGGTTTTCTCATAGTTTCATAGTTTCATAGTATAGTACTAGGCTATCTGCCCTGGGGCATTTGTAAGCCTAGCCATAGTGATGTGGCTTTTGCCACCCCATGAAATGGTACAAAAATGTACAGAATAAATCTAGAATACTGTGCCTCTGTCTAGTAGTGACACAGTGAAGGTCCCCTTATATAATAGAATTAGTTTACTGTGCCCCTGTCTAGCAGTGACACAGATGTGACCCCTGGGATAAACTTACGATCTCCCATCCACTCATCAAGATTTCTCTTGAAGAGAGTCAGTGAGGGGCTCTGCCTAATACGAACTGGGATCCTGTTCCAAAGCATGGGAATCCCCTGGGTTATGAATCTATCCCTCCAGCATGTCCTATTCATACTTGTGCCGAGGTTTAAGTCTTCAGCTCTCGTGGTCCTGATGGATTTGGATTTTTTGAGGTGGAGCATGTCCATCAGATCCTGATTGGACATGGCCTTGTACATCAGGCAGAGATCACCTCTGAGCAGGCGGTATGCTACTGAATAGAGTTGAAGTTTCTTTAGTCTGGCAGAATAAGACATATGTTGGAGACCCTTGATCCTTTTGGTGAGGTACTTTTGTGGTCTCTCCAGCTGTTGCAAGTGCCGGGTGAGGTACATACCAAATGGGGCATTGTACTCAATCATGGGTCTGATGAGGGAGGAATATAGGGGTACAATGACATCCTTGGATCTGGATGTGAAACCCTTCATGATGAGGTGTGCAAGGTAGAATGTTTTTCTAACCACTTTGGCAACGTGGGTGTCAAATGAGAGGTCGCTGTCTACTTGGGTCCCTAGGTCTCTGATTACTTTTTCCATACTCAGTGGGTTGCTGTCTATGTGATAATTTGTGGGTACTTTGTTTTTTCCAAAAGGGATGACTATACATTTTTTGGCATTTAGTTTAAGGCCGTGACTACGGCACCAGTTGTCCGCTTCAGTGAGGCCTTTTTGTAGGATGTGTGTATCTGCTGGTGTATCGACTATGGCGCCTAGTTTGCAGTCATCTGCGAACTTTGTCAGCCACAGCCCTCCCATGTTTGCTTTAACATCTGAGAAATAAATGCCGAACAAGAGGGGTCCCAGGACAGATCCCTGTGGGACACCACTTGTGACTGGCTTTGAGTCTGACATTGCTCCAGCGATTTTAACTTTATGGGTTCTGTCCTTTAGCCAGTTTGCAACCCATCTAGTGACATAAGGGTTTACTTTTAAGCTGTTTAGCTTATCTATGATGCCTGAGTGGGGTATTGTGTCGAAGGCCTTAGCCAAGTCCAGGTATGCTGTATGGACTGCTTTGCCCTCATCAATGGCTCTAGTGACTGTTTTGAAAAAGTCAACCAGGTTTAAAAGGCAGGATCTGCCCTTTACAAAGCCGAACTGGGTGGGGTCAAGTGTCTGTAGGTCCCCTATGTCTCCGTTTATGAGTTCCATAATGATTCTTTCCATAGCTTTGCAGACCAGGCTAATCAAGCTTATGGGGCGGTAGTTTCCAGGGTCTGTAGAGGCACCCCCCTTGTGGAGTGGGACCACTGTTGCTGTACGCCAGTGTTCAGGTACGTATCCCGAAGTAAGGCTAAGGTTAAATAGCATTTTTATGTGTGGGTTTAGCTCCTCTTGGAGTTCATGTAACACGCACCCCGGGATACCATCAGGTCCCATTGATGCTGTGTTTTTTGCTTTGTTTAGGGCGGTTCTCACTTGGACATCTGAGATGACAGGGAGATTACATTCAGCTGGGATAAGTATTTCTTCTTTTGGGGGTGAAGGAGGCGAGAAATTTGCACTGAACCTGTCAGCCAGAATGTTAGCAATATCTGTGGGTTCAGTGTATTTTTTGTTGTTGTGAACCAACTCTGAGCATATCTGAGGGTTTCCAGGTTTCTAACATAGCTGAAGAAGGCTTTGTGGTTATCTTTAGTGTCCTTAGCGATTTTTCTCTCAAAGTTTGCCTTGGATGTTTTTATGAGAGAATGTAGTTTTCTGCTAATGTTGATCAGAGATGTCTTCCCTTCATGGGATTTCACTCTGACGTGCAGTAGCTTCCTTCTTTTGTTATACAATTTGTTTATGGCTGAGGTCCACCAGACAGGACGCTTACATTTGGTGGAGAGGGACTTGGATTCGTTTGGGATTGCATCATCTCTGTTGCTTTGCAATAAATGTCTCCTATGGCCATACCTCTCAAGTGTACCTCATTACAAGGAACATACCTCATTTGGGGTCTTAAAACGTTCACGTTCTTCGAAGTTCCTCGAAAGACTCTGTCACAAATTCAGTGTTAAGAATTTTTTTAAGTGAAATCCATTGTAAATAGAAATGAATCATATCAGTTCATTAAAAGATCTTCTTTATGAGTAAAACCAGCATATTTTAACCATCCTATGACCCTCCTAGTTGAAGTTGTTAGTAAGCCATTAGTATGTATTTCACATTTTGCCCATTTGTTCCACATTATGAGGGCTAGTATTCCTCATATTGGAGATGGAAGGTTGAGAGCTGTATGGCTGCATTTTTCACATCCATTACTGCTGCATCAGGTTCTCACATTTCATGTTTCCTTTCATATTATGCAAATTATTTTGAACACATTCATTTTTTTTCTTTTTTCACATCTTTTCAAAATGGTTCTGGCTAGCACAGATTCTATGGCATTAATCAAAAACAGGGCAATGCTTTCCCTTGCAATTAAAGCCCCACCTACCACATCAGGTTTGAATTTCAACTGCAGCATACTTCCTGTGAACTCTATGTGTTGATTTCTGCTGCAGCTTATTTCTCCTACATAATTACTACTGTTATAATGCTTCTCACTTCGTGACAAAGTTTGCTGTCTTATCTGACCTACATTCTGCCATATCACACTAATTTAGTTACTTATTGCTTTTAACTATACATTAGTAATGTCACTTGTTCTACACGCAGCCACAGTTATGGTCAGGCCTGCTACTCTTTAATAGTCCAATCCTGTTTGATCATTTCTTATTTTACACAGTTTTCTATCTCTTATTAATGAATCAAGAAACTCATCAAATTCACAATTTTATGCTTGCATTATTACTTGATACTTTAAGCATCTATAATATTTGTAGGACCCTTCAGTCTTTTAAAAACAAAATAGCAAAACAAATGAAGTTTTTCTATTTTCACAATAAGTATTAAACTTATGTTAAACTGTTGTTTTTTTTCATCTTTGAGAAATAAAATAATTAAATGTCCTCAGCCGTCTTCACCATTGATGTGCAGGAATACAGTACATTTTATCTTTTCAATTCACTTGCAGGGAGAAACAACCAAAATGTCTGGGTACAAAGCTTTCAGTTTTCTGATTAATTGTCTTGTAGCAAGTGACATCATGACAGCTGCAGATGGAGCATTTTCTTTTCCCTGTGGATTATACTATATTTCCAAGAACATAAACCGTTAATGTGTTCACTTCTTCAGATACTTAAAAATGTTTTCCCTTTCTGAAACCATGGAACATCTGGATGCTTGTCACAAGTGTTTATTTAGAGTGAACATCTAGAAAAAAATGTGTGCTGCGTGTGCAAATTTCATGTAGCTAGAGCCATCCAACCACAACCCCTTTTTCCCAGTTTTGCCCATGGGGTCAGGGTGTCAGAGCCAAGGGTTACACCACCAGGTGGCTAGCCCTGCTACGGTAATTCTTCCACATCACATGCTCACATGCACACTCTAACCTATGGCCAGTTTAGAGTGCCCAATCCACCAACTGCATGCCTTTGGAATGTAACTAGATATTAGCATTTAAAGCTATGCTGCAGCCATTTGTGTTACAGGCCGGTCAGTGTTTTGCTAAGTGGCGTGCCACGTGGTACCCGGCACACAATCTGGACCAGAGTAGTATCAGGTAGAGTGCTAGCTGAAAAGCCAGTTTGATTACTGGAGTGCCTTCAACAGTGCTATATGTCTCATGGACCACGCACTGCAGTGCAGGGTAAAGTACCAGTTGGCACTTTGTACACAACCCATGCTAGGTGGAATGCCAAGTGAATCAGCAGAGTACAGGGTGAAGTGACATGTTGGCCAGCAGAGTGTCTTGAGTAGACTATGCTGGCTGACAGACCCAGCTGTCCTATCCAGTATGGAGTGCCCCTGGCACCTGGGATTCAGGGTATACCTTGTTGAGTGCCAAGTGGAGTGCTGGCTGGACAGTGAGGTACTTTAATCAAAGCTATATCATTGACTGAACAATGCTGTGCTGAGCAGAGTGGCAGATGACACCTGGTATACAATTTAAGCTGGGTAGAGTGTTAGACAAGTCAAGTGCTGGGTGGAGTGCCAGTGGATTAGTGGACTGCTAGGTAGAGTGTCAGGTGAACCATAGTATGCTGGATTGAGTGTCAGGTAATTCAGCAGAGTGTCTTCATCAGACATACCTGTCAGACTCACAGATCCAGCAGTTCTGTTCTGTGGGGAGTGCCACCTACCACTGGACACACAATTTGTGCTGAGTGCATGGGGTGGTCTGTGGACAGACAGAGTTCCAGATGAATGCAGAGAGTTCCAGTTGGACTATCATCATTCTTTAAGCAGGCATAGATATTTGTGCGATAGACCCAGGGGTACTCTATTTGATGCAATGTCAGCTGGCACCTAATCCAAGCTAGGTAATGTGCCAGGTAGGGCATCAACAGGACTAACAGATTGCCTTGATCAGGTATAGTTATCACAGACATGAACTACTGGATGGAGTATAGGGTGAGTGGCAGAATGCTAAATAGAGTGCCAGGTGAGCCAGTGGACTGCTAAATTAAGCCCCGGGTGGAATGTTGGCTACCATGATCAAGGAATATTAATTACAAAAAACCTACAAGAAGTTTGTTTCCCTACTCTCTGGAAATATTTTAAACTTATCTAGTTATTCATAGGTGAAGATAAAAAAGTGAAGACTATTAAGTCCATTGTCAAAAGTTCTAGTGTACATTGTCCATAGCCAGCTTATATGTTTTATGACTACTCATAATATAATCACAGCAGTTCAATTTATCTTCATGCCTTGACATGATATACTATCAGATTTACTAAACTACTACATCAGGTAGCCACTAATAATGACAACATACATTCTACAGCCATGTTTTTTCTGGGTGTCTCTGAAGCATTTTCATTAGTAAATCACCAAATACTCCTTCAAAGATTACAAGATCTTGACTGTAATAAAATAGTCCTGTCATGATTTAAACTCTGTCTCTGCTGCAGAACACAAGCTTTTAACTGTCAAACTACACCTTCTAGCCACTTCACCATGAACAGTGGAGTACCACACGGATTTATATTAGGTCCACTAGTACTCTCTATTTTTGCAAACAAAATGCATTCTCTTATGAGTGGAATCACACTAAACAGAGCTGTATCCACACTGCAGACAACAGTATTAAAGCTTGTGAAAGACTTGCAGATATCATTTACCAAACTTCTCGACCAGCTCAGCCTGTATAACCTGATTCTTAAAGAGAAAAAAAAAGTTATGTTTGGCAATAACTTTGGATCCAGCATTTCACATACATCTACTTTAAAGGGACCAACTGTACCAACTGAAGCCATTTAACCGTGCAGTTACTATTGACAGTATCTGTCAGCTGATCATTATATAAAAACACTATAAAAAAAACGACAAGAAACATGGGACCCTCTTCAGACTAGGTCTCAATTTGCTCCAGGCATCTGAAATAAGGTTGCAGAAACCCTACTACCCCTAAACTTATTCTGTAGCTTCATTGCCATAGTAAATATAAAAGAAAAACTTAATAGAAGGCACTTGTATCAGCCTACAACAGAATAAATATACTTGCAGCAAATAAACCTTCATGTACGCGCTATCATCATTTACATTATTTGTTTAGTGCAATATTTATTTTATATAATTTATATTATCTTTGTAGTGCATAATATGGCTAATGGCTATGTTTGATCTGTATAATTGTGATAATCAGCTTGCTATTACAGACCTCTTCATTAGGTTCTAGCTTGATCAAAGACAGCAGTAGTGACTTTTGTATTGTACTACACTATGTGAGTCAGTTTTCAAATGTAATGAGTTGTGAGTTATGCTTTTACAAATTAGCTTCAGAAATAAAGCTTTTTTAATCTCCTTTCCAGTGTTTGGTTATGGCATCCTTAGTTGATTAATCTATGATTAAACAGTAAATTCTAATTTACTATACACAGTAGGGGCCTCTTCTCTCCAGAACAAGTTTGCCTTACTGCCACTTTACTTTGAATAGGGTTGAGTGGGTGACTGTGGCATCAGCGCCTGGAGTACCATTATCCAAGCAGCATGAAGGGTACTTTGTTTCTCCCAGTTTCCAGTCAACCTCTTTGTTTCTCATGCCATGGTCCCCTTCTTCACTCAGTAAAGTTTTTGTTAGAATGCCTAAGTGTTAGGTTTCCCCCTTGACTGAGGACATCTACGTTTATGACTGGAACTTAACTGTCCCTAAGGCAGCAAAGTACCTGACCACATTGTAGCTATCAGAAGTTGTCCCTTGTGTCATACCTGTGAGGGAAAGGATTTAAATAGTCCTAACCCCACCCTAGGAAACTGATGAGGGCATTTGCATTAACAAGAGGCTTTTCAATGCTTTCCCACTATGTGTACATGCTCCTTCTTAAATGCCAATCAAGGCTACATTGTTTGCGACTATAGTTATGGCTGTATGGGAACAGCAGTACATTTATGGTAGTGAATCTTTTCAGCATATTAGCCTATATTTACGTTATTTGGATGACATATTCATCCTTTGGAAGGGTAGTCAAGCAGCACTAGATTCATTTCTCTCATATATTAATATAATCATTTCTTATTTGACATCCACACAAGTGGACAACAATGAGATTCATTTTTTGGATGTTATTTTGAGTAAGGATAGGGACAATAAAAGATTAATTGCAAATATTTACAGAAAACCCACCTACTTCAAATTCATTCTTGCATTTTTCTAGTGCGCACCTGGCAATTAATAAGAAATCAGTAGTTAAGGGACAGCTTGTCCAGGCGGCAAGGATGGTTAGCTTGGATAAGGACTTTGAAATAGAGTGCAATAATTTGACTGACATGTTTAAGAAGACAGGCTATCCCCATAGCCGGCCTTAGGCATAGGCCAACTAGGCGGCCGCCTAGGGTGCCACTCTGGAAGGGGCACTTTTCCAGTATTTATGTCGTGTAGGTAGACCAGGATGGGGGCACCAGGTGGTGTGGTGGGGGGCGCCAAGAAGCCCTTTTGCCTAGGGCACCAGTTGACGTAAGGCCGCTCCATCCCTAACATATTCTTAGGGAATTGTACAATGAAGTTAAAACAAAAAGATCAAATGGTCATTTTGCACCTATTTTATCATATAATAACAACTCAATACCTTTAGATGTGAGTGAACACCGCCTTGACACACATACGGAAGTGATATGTCCTCACCAGTATGCCATCTAGAGGTTAGATTGTTTAATATGTCATTCACAAGACACTATTTTCATCGGTCCTAGATCATGGACAGTTATTTTATGTAGAAACCGCATTTGTTTAGATTTGTTTTTTATAGGGTATGTTTTTCACTTGGCATATTAATATTCAGGGTTAGTAGTAACTCTCGCTTAGCAAAGTATACGCATCGTAATTTTATTCCTTATGCTGCTAGTCAGTGCACATGTTAGTTTCTTTGTTTATTGTTTTCAAGGTCTGATCAGGTGTTTGTCATGTTTTTCAAACGTTCACATTATGTTTTCATCAAACGTAGAACACCAGAGTATTTTACATCTAAGATGAGTTGTTTTTTTGTGGCAAGTGTTTATTTCATACCCAGCATGACCGTCTAGTTTTTATCGTTATACTTGTTGTTGTTTATCTTATACGCATACACAATGGGTTATTTAGAGTTTCTTTCTGTGTTTTCCTGGTGATCTATTTTTCAAATAGGTGCTACATGAGTTGTCATCTATAGTTAGTTTTAGATCAACCAAGCAATATCTGTTAACAGCACCGTATACATAGGAGTTAAATGTTGCAGTGCGCATTATTCTTTGTATATTTATACTGATAAATTGTGAGTTTTTGAATGTCATTATAATTCTATTGAAACATTTTAACAATTCAATCATTAGATATTTTATTCTTTTAGAATCTTAATTTAGTTCATGAATAATACTCGATTTAGTATTTGTGGGTGTGCCGGTATCCAGTCCGACACAAATTAATGACCATGTGATTTTTTAAAATTTTGTACTTAAGGTAACGGTTTGAGGGAGATGCTGTTTAATCCGTTTTCTGATGAAGTTGGAGTGTGTCCGACGAAAAGCCAGTATCAGTGCTTAAAAATAAATTTTCTAATTACTGATTTCACGGATTGTGTACTTTTGCATTATAGAACAACCCGCTGGTATAGAAGCGTATCCAGTTTGTTTTTTCTCCGTTTTCTTCTTTTAACCGAGTTTGGTCTAAATAAAATCAAGGCTATTATGATGAAAAACTGGACACTTATGGATGAGGATTTGAACATTAGAGGATTTGAACATCAGAACAAAATTGTGTCATGGTTTCAAAATGGTGGCAAGGAGAGGAAGTAACTTTAAAAACCTATTGGAGAATGCAGGATAAGCTGTATGGCCAACAAATCAGTGGGTATTATGAATAGAGGAGGAATGTGCAATTATTGTAGACATACACATCAAGGCCATTGCATACAGATAAAGGGCACAGAATATATTATTAAGGGCAAATTTAATTGTAATTCTAAGAGGGTAATATATGTGACAGTATGTCAACTCTGCCCAGTATTTTATATAGGAAAAAACACCAGGTCTCTCAAGGAAAGAATTTATGAGCACATTTATGCAATAAGGAAAGATCAGTTAAATAATGCACTAGCCAAACGTGCATGAACAACATGATCACATCCCCAGTAGAACTACATTCCTCTACCCAATTGGTTTTCACAGCAGCAGAAAAATGGTTTCAACATATCTGTCTCCTCCTAAATCCCAAAAAAAACAAACTTCTACTCTTCACACCAACCCTTAAATCCACTCCTATCACTTTTTCCATTGTGTCCTGCAATGGCACTATCATCAAACCTGACTTTTCCACAAAACTGCTAGGTGTCACCATAGACAATCAGCTAAACTTTGACTATCATATTGATTTAACTATCAAGACAGTAAATAAAAAGATAGGAGCCCTTTACAGACTTAAGCCCTTTCTTACTGCCACATCCCGGTATCTCTTGCCCAAACTCACCTCATCTCCACACTACTGTATGCCTCTCCCTCCTTTATTAACATATCCAAAGCTAACCTTCAGAAACTTAATCTAGCCTACCATAGCATTGCCAGATTTGCAACTGGCTCTCCATTCCGTACACATCACTGTCTCAACCTAAAGAAACTCAACTGGCTAGAACTTCCAAATCTAATACTCCTACAGCAATTAGTCATCACTTTTAAAATTCTACATTACCCCTCCAACACACCCATACTGAACAACCTTATCACACCTTATAAAAATCTCACCTCACTTCGTTCAGCCAACAAGCTCCTAGTAACTACTATCAAATCTCATAATAAAGCAGGTGACTCCTTATTTGCAAACACTGTTGGATCTTATTGGAATAAACTTCCCACTGAACTGACCTCCCTAGCCTCATGTCACCTTTTTAAAAAACAGATTAGAAATCATTTACAAAAACACTGGCTATGCCCTTGCTTGAATCCTGACTGATAACTGATACACTACCTGCTCTCATAGTTAACTCTGTATATCATTTGTATCTTCTTTATCACAAAGTTTGATTTCTTTTCTGTTTTGTGACTTTGTTAATTTGTATAGTCTCTAGTATGATAGGCGAGCTTTCCTCCTCAACCCTGTGTAGAAAATATACATGTATCAAGCTACACAAACCCAGTAAGACTGTATATTCAATTTTACTTTACTTGTCTTTTGTCATTATGTTGTTTTCTTTTACTGTTTGATTGACTGTTATCTCTATTACCTGTATCTGTTTAAACTGTAAAGTTATAGTATGATAGTGGAGCTTTTCTCCTCGGGCCTCTGCTGAAAATGGACATGTATCCAGCCAGACTAGCCCGGTTAACAAATGTAAAATAAAAAATAAAAAATAAAATTAGATCTGCAATATTGCAGTAAGTGCTTAGTAATGAAAGAGGTGGTCCCTGGGAACTACAATTGGAAAAGGCAGAACTTATATGGCAGCTCATGCTTCATTCTTATGCATGGCCTGGACTTAATGATCTTTGCAGTATTAACAGCATCTTAAAATTGAAAGCTTTAAGTAGATAAATGGTTGCTTTGGTAATGCCAGTAAGTTTTGTTTAAAATGAATATTTTATGTATATAAATGTATACATATTTAATTTAATATCTTAGGCACTTTATAATAATTTTTAAATGATATAGTAGAATATTTTGTTTGCATTTGGTGTATGTGGAATGTTTAGTAATATACATGAATGTTTATTAACTCATGAATAATGGTACATGCAATGGGGAAGTAGCATAACATTTAGGTTTGTGATATCATTTTCTGTAGTTGAAAAAGGGCGCCAAGTTTAAAATATTTAACTGTTGTGAATTTGTTATAGTGATTTTGTTTGATGAAGTTTACTAATGCAGTAAATGAAAAGTGCTTAACATAAGATACGACTCTTTCTTTATTCCATAGCCAGTATTGTGTTTGTTTTATATTTAAAGATATATTCATCAAGGTACAACACTATTCTAGTACAAGGTGTGTGTTGTTTTCCTGTCGTACATATCATGGCAAACGTCTATTCAAAGGATGGCCCACCATGCTGCCTCGCTGTGCATCCACAGAACATCCCTGCTGTCCACTCACATGAACTCTTGTGCTTTTACAGTGTAGTTCTAGCAGTGTTGCAGAGATGGTTAAGGAATGAGCTGCTAATGAGCTTCATCCTGGTAGCTCTGGTTTTGATTCCTTCAGTCATAACTAACGTTATGTGACTCTGAACAAGTCACAATTCACTTAACTAGGCAATGCTGTTGCGTCACCCTTAATAAAGGTATTTGTGCTTCGTGGGTCTAATTATCTTAAAAAAAAACAAATACATTTACACAGAGCATAATGTAGATCATGATGATGTATGATTACATACTGATAACTGGCATTCAGCTGCATAAATTGCTAATACCCAAGGCAAGCACTCAGGAAAAAATACTAATATGACCTGTTCTGTAGGTGACCCCCCCCACACATACACACACGCACACAGACACATTCTTGCACAGAAGCAGGCCTGTCCACAGCACACCTTGTCTTAACATAGCTAATCTAAAGGCTGCTGCACATTGAGGAAAGTTGAATTCATAATTGCAGCAATCTTGGTTATAAAATACTGTTTCCAGCACTAGAGATAGCACTTTTTGAAACCAAGAGTCTCAGTAAATTTGCCATTGGATGCCGAATACTAACAGGCAGTCATAGTACCTATGCAAATATTTCCATTGCTGTTAGATATGCAACACAGACTACTGTGTTGTGCATTCTGATTCAGCTAATATACTGTCCACCAAATGCTTACAGAACTATAACTGCAGTATGGCACAAAGACCACAGTGCTTTGCAGTGTAGATTGTACACCCCTCCCTTAATCCTCTAGCAGCTGCAAGTGACTGCAAAAGCTACAAGATCACTGCACAGTTGCAGTGGACCCCACAAATTATTCTCACAACCCAAAGTGCTGTGCATACAGCTCAGCAGTCAGTGGACTATAGAAGTGAATGGTGCAAACTGCTATGCCACATGGGGCTATTCATTCCTTTTTGTCACACTGAGGATCAGCTGAGAAATGCACAGTCCTGCTTCTCAACCACACAACTGAGAATTTCATGAACAAGTTGCTTTCCAACTACAGTTGGATCATGATGTAGATGGTGACTCTGTACCTCTTTCTTTGCTATAATTGTATTAAAAACATTTTGGAATTAAGATGTTTCACTGCTGCCTACAGTGTATCTGGCTGTCTTTCAGCTTTTACACTACGAATAGCTGGACAATAATAGACGTATTCTTAATTCACCAATGATGCATTAGCATTGAAAACATAAAGCAAACATAATGTGGTACAGCAATGCTGACTTGGTAAACAGATTTCACTGCTAATATAAAGAAAGCATGGTGCTTTTAGCTTTAGTGCAGCACAGCGTTCTCAGGTCTGATGTCATCTGTGAAGAGGCTGCATGTTCTCCCTATGTTTGCATCGGATTTTTCTTAGGCCTGCAATTTCCTCCCACATTCCAATGATATTCTGTAAATGAGTATGCTTGTGACTATAGATCTGTGAGTGTGCTTAGCCTAAAATGATCAGGAATTCCATCTGGGTTAAGTTCCTGCCTTGTATCCATTGTTTTCCTGGGTGGGTTCAGGCCCCATTGTAGTCCTGAATAGATGAAAACAGGTGCAGTAAACAGCTTGATGGATGAAAAATAATTTCTTCAAGCTTCAAAACATTTTATTAAACAGAAAAAACAACAATCATAATAGGTTCATAGGTAGGTACTAGGCTATTGGCCTTAGGGCCTATATAAGCCTAGCCAAAAAGATACCCTGCATTCGCCACCCAAGAAAATTATTTTCCTGTGCCCCTGTCGAGCAGAGCCACAGAAGTGATCCCCAGGGTGAATTTCCTATCTCCCATCCAGTCATCAAGATTTTTTTGAAGAGTGCTAATGAGGAGCTTTGTTTGATATAGATAGATAGTTTGTTCCAGAGTATGGGAAGTCTCTGGGACAGGAATCTATCCCTCCCACATGTTCTGTTCATTGTGGTGACAAGATTTAGGTCCCTAGAGCGTGTAGCTTGGAGGAATTAGGATTCCTTTAAGTGGAACATGTCCAACAGCTCTGGGTTTGACATAGCTCTGTATGTTAGGCAGAGATCGCCTCTGAGTAGGCAATATGTGACTGAGTAAAGCTGGAGTTTTTTGAGACGGTCTGAGTAGGGCATCTATTTGAGGCCGGTAATCCTCTTTGTGAGATATTTCTGCAGCCTTTCTAGTTGTTGTAGCTGTCTTGTGAGGTACATGCCAAAAGGGGCGTTGTACTCTATAATGGGTCTAATGAATGACGAGTAGAGGGGAACAATGACCTCTTTTTTCCTGGATGAGAAACCTTTTGTGATGAGGTGTGCCATGTAGGAAGATTTCCTGACTACTGTGGCGATGTGATTATCAAAGGAGAGACTACTCTCCACCTGTGTCCCAAGGTCTCTTATCACACTTTTGGTGTTAAGTAGACTACCGCCTATGTGGTAGTTCATGGGTACAGAGTTTTTACCAAAAGAGATTACAATGCACTTTTTGGCATTGAGCTTGAGGCCATGGCTTTGACACTGGGCATCTGTCTCAGTGAGGCCCTTTTGTAGGATGTCCACATCATTAGGAGTTTTGATTATGGCTCCTAGTTTGCAGTCATCTGTGAATTTCATTAGCCAAAGGTCTTCTGTGTTAGCCTGTACTTCTGAGAAGTAGGTAGCAAACACGAGAGGACCCAGGACTGAACCCTGTGGTACTCCACTTGTCACTGGTCTGAAGTCAGATTTGGAGTCTGCTACTTTCACAGTGTGGGTTCTGTCAGTGAGCCAGTTGACAACCCATCTTGTGACATAGGGATTTATACCTAGTTTAGTGAGTTTATCTATAATTCCAGAGTGGGGGATGGTGTCGAAAGCCTTGGCGAGATCTAGATAGGCGGTGTGAACCACCTTACCCTCATCTACAGCTTTGGTGACCACTTCAAAGAAGTCTATCAGGTTTAGGAGACATGATCTGCCTTTTATAAACCTGAACTGGGTGGGGTCCAGAGTTTGGAGATTACCAATGTCATTGTTTATAAGTTCCATGATGATACTTTCTACAGTCTTGCAGACTGGGCTTATCAGGCTAATGGGATGGTAGTTCCTGGTGTCCATGGTGGCTCCCCCTTTGTGGAGTGGGATAACCGTCGCTGTGCGCCATTCAGTGTGCACAAAGCCTGAGGTGAGGCTATGATTGAACATGGCACTTAGGTGGGGTGCCAGGTCGTTCTGTAGTTCATGTAGAACTCAGCCTGGGATGTTGTCAGGTCCCATGGATGCCTTGTTCTTGGCTTTGGAGAGTGTAGTTTTTACCTGTGCAGCCGTGATTACAGGAACTTTGCGTTCTTCCAGTATAGAGATGGGCCCTTTAGGGGGTGAGAGGGGGGTAAAGTTAGCACTGAACCTATCTGCCAGGATGTTGGCAATATCAGTTGGTTCTGTTTATTTAGTGCCATTGTGTTGTAACTCAAAGCAAGCAGATCTGAGTGTTGCCATTGAGATTCTTGACATAGCTATAGAATGCTTTGTGGTTGTCTTTAGAATCAGTGGTGATTTTGTTTTCGTAACTAGCTTTGGAGGATTTTATGAGGGATCTCAGCTTTTTACTAAGACTTACCAGGGAGTTCCTCCACTCATGGGATTTTACTCTTTTTTGCAACAGTTTCTTTCTTCTGTTGTAGAGTTTGTATATGGCAGGGGGCCACCAGATTGGCTTCCTTTTTTTGGAGGATAGCATCTTGGTTCTGTTAGGGATTGCATGAGCCATGCACTAGTGTAAGTGCTTATAAAGAGCATTTGTGTAGGATTCAGCAGTTGTACCTCTATTGTCCATCTGCATGGGTATTGTGAAGTTTGCTACTTCTGTCTTAAGAAGTGTGAAGTTGGCTTTGGAGAAAGTTTTTACAGTGGTTTCCCCTAATGGGGGGTGGGGCGGGATGTGGATGTCTAGGGTGATTAGCTTGTGGCCGGATCTGACCAATGAGGAATTGACCTCTGGTGTGGAACACTGGTTGCCCATGTTGGTAATGACCAGGTCTAGGATACTGCTGCCCCTGGTGGGGGTGTGGATAAGTTGATCCAAGGTGCTGGAATTTATTAATTCCAGAAAACGTTGAGCAAGAGTTGGTACATGAGTAGTTTTCCCAGTTAATGGTGGGGTAGTTGAAATTGCCCATTATTAGGGTGTTATGTTCTACCCTAATATTTTCCATTGTATCAGGAAATGAGGAGTGGGAATCCTGGGGCATGGTGGGAGATCTGTAGCAAGCTACAATTTGGATTGCAGTCTTGCCCAGAGTTAGTTGCACTTGTATAATCTCGGATGCATTATGCTGAGAAACTAGCCTGGAGGTGTGGATATCCTTAATGACTCTGGACACGCCTCTGCCTTTAGTGGTTCGGTCCAGGTTAGGTGGCCGAAAGGTGTGGTATGAATTATAGCCTGGTAATGCAGGGGTGCTTTTTGGAGTCTTGAACCAGGTCTCTGTCACTACACAGATGTTGATGTTATCCATTTTAAGGAGTGCCTCGAGTGAGTGCATTTTGAGGTTTAGACTTCTAGCATTGGGCAGCATTACCCTCAGATTTTGCTTGCTTGTACCTATTACGGTGATGAGTTTGTCATTTGAACCTTGCATAAAAAAAGGCACTATAGGGGTGGCAAGAGCCTTAGCCAGTATCCAGAATCCCAAAGGCGACAGGTACAGGCCATCTTTGGCAAAGCATTGTGGTCTATTGATCATGTCATCCCAGGCAGACAGATACTGGATCCCCTTAGAATGACACCAGTAGCTTAGCCAATTGTTGAAGTCAATCATTTTGTCCTTGTACTGTGGTATCATTCTGGGTGATGGCAGGATGTTACTCAGGGCTAGGGTCATACCTGACTGGGCTACAAGATCAAACAGCTCCTTCATGTCTCTTTTCATGTAGTCCAGGGAGGTACATCTCAGGTCATTCATGCCAACACGGAGAATGACAGAGTCATATTTGTACTTGTTGTGGAGTGACCTGAGTGCGTGCGTTACGTGGTGGGTCCTGGCACCCGACAGGCAGCTGACAGTAACTTTCTCCTTGTTTAGCCTGATGAGTGGAACATCAGTGTGCCTGACTATAGAGTCACCTATGACTAGAGTGTTGGGTACGTTGTTATGCCTTATGGGCTGTGGTTGAGTGGCAGACTAATTTTGTGGGCTATGTGTCATTTGGGTTGTGTTGGGGGGGGGGGGTGGAGGTTGCTTGCATTTCTGCTTTGGAGGTCCCCGTTGCTTGGGCAGATTTTTATTGAGAGCCTCTGCAAATGTAGGTGTGTGTTTTGTGTTTCTATGTGTGTGTTTTGATGGTGTAGGTTTTGAGGGACTATGTGATGAGGGTGGTATGGTGCAAGTGTTTAACCTCTCCTCTTGACTGTCTAGTCCAGTCTTGGGTGAAGAGAGCTTTGCTTCCAGTTTGGCTATATAAGTGAATCTCTCACATGTTGTAGTGTTGGGTGGTAGGAGGAGAGTATTTTATGTGTACATGAGGCAATTGTTGCATTGCCCTAAGATGCCCAGATTCATCAGGTAGACAAGAGAAAACACCAGGAGCTGACCCTTAGACATGCCTGGATAGGTGATTATTTATTAAGTACTAAAACTTGTTTTCCTCTAGACAAGTAAGGAAAGCTGCATGCTGTAGTAATTTGTAGCTTATTTAGTGCTTACAATGAGTTCTGAACAAGTGCTGAGCTCAAAGAAACAGATTTGAGTGCTAAAACTAAAAAACTGGCTAGTTCTAAGGGAAAATTTGAAGAGCAGACTTTATGGTGCCTGGAATAGTTTAACCCTAGCTAAGCAGCAGGGGATCAGAAGCTTACAAACAGTCCTGGATACAGCAAATCTGTATCTGGACTAGACTACTTACAGGAAAGTTAGGAAACAAGCTTAGAATTTTTTTTTTTTTTGTAAAGTGAAAAGAGAGTAAGGAGGAGCAGACGATAACTCAAGGTTAAGAACTAAGTGGGTTGGCCTTCTCAAATATTCTCCCTGTATTAGGTAGAATGAGGCAATGACACTAAACTGGGAAGAGTGTTCCAAATCAAATTTACAGTAGGGGCGGGCAACTGCAAAGCCACCAAGTATAAGAACAGGATACCAATAGGGAAGGATGGTGGGTGGCAAAAATCAGACTAAACAAACCCAAACAGGTGCTTAAAAAAATGTAGAAAATTTCCAGTTAATACCTCACACACAGTGGAACTAGCTTGAAACGTCTGCAGCAGACAATAAAAGTGCTATAAATAACTTGTAAAAATAAGCACAAAACAAGATACTTAATGTTATATATCGCAGATCAGGGTTTGCTCAGTGCCCTTCCTCCGATTAGCTCAGTGTGAAATGGCAGAAACACTCACAAGTTAACTTCTTAAGTAACAGAAAGTTGAAACCTGAAACAACTTTAAAAAAAGCTCGGAAGAACCAATGAGGTGCTTACTCCAAGCCGTAGTCCAGGTAACCCCAATCAGCCAATGACCATAAACACCCCCCTCTCACTGAAATGCAAGAATGGCTTTGGCTAAACTAAGATGGCCTGGAACATGTGCTCAGACACACAGCCTCTACAAACAAACAACTAGGCCCAAAACACAAGCCTGAATATGGACAATGCTGCAACTACCCACACTACTTAGGTAGAAAAAAACTACGCAAATGTTTATCACAGGAGAAAAACAGCAGCGAGCCTTTAAATGAAAGTTTTAAACAGATAAAGGATTAAGGAGACTCTAGAGAATGCTTTTAACTGCAAACAAATAAGTTATATGATACACCCCTTGGCAAGAAATCAGAACAAACAAACCCAAACAGGTGCTTAACAAATGTAGAACATTTCCAGTTAATGCCTCACACACAGTGAAACTAGCTAGAAAAGTATGCAGCAGACAATAAAAGTGCTATAAATAACTCATAAAAATAAGCAAAAACAGGATACTTAATGTTGTATATCACAGATCAGGGTTTGCTCAGTGCCCTTCCTCCGATTAGCTCAGTGTGAAATGGCAGAAACACTCACAAGTTAACTTATTAAGTAACATATTTCATGTATAGACAGTTTAAGGAGTTGAATTTTTACTTATGAAATGTCCATAATTGTCTTTCTATGACAAAAGAAAGCCACAACGCCTATCTACAGGAACTAGAATCACTCAGTATTAAACCCAATACCACATGATCTAAACTATCCAACTATAGACTGGAAAACCTACACCACCACTAGTACACAAACCCAGAGATTCCTGGTCTTAGTCAATACAATGCCCTGGAATAATTAGCCAGAGTACCCACTAGGGAAATAACATACTGGATCTTGTCCTTACTAATATGGGAACATCATCCCTTGAATATCATCATCACTTGTTAGGTGTGACCATAATGCAGCCTCCTTTGAGATAAAACTGAAAATAAGGCCCCTTCCACTCAAGGTACCTTTAGGAATTTCTTTAAGACAAACTACTCCTAAGTGATACATTGGCAAGTTTCAAATCACCATAAAACCCAGTCAACACCACTAAATGCAGTTGCATGGGTGCAGCTGTACCCCGTAGGAACAAGTGCAGGACAAATCACAGAAACAACCCCATGTGGTGGAACCATAATATCAACAAGCTTTATAATAAAAGAAAAATAATTTTGACCAAAAGTAACAAGAGTAATTCTAAGAATGTTAGAGACCTTTCACTGAAATAAACAAAAAACTCAGAAGTTTAATAAAATCCACCAAATCCAGTTTTGAGGGAAAAATAGCTACCCAAGCCAAAGACAATCATGAGGCATTTTTTAGTTATGTTCATAATCTTAAAAGCACAACACAGCAATGTGCTGAGCTGATGATATAGTGAACCAATGTGCCTATAAAGTTAACTCAAAATTTTCCCCTTTCTACCCTTTGTCTCTCCCTTAAGACATACCTAAAACTGACTTGCCTTCAGTCCTAAAAGTACTATCAAAAGCTAAACGTACTGCATTTATAGGTCTTGACAATACCCTTGGATGCATCTTAAATAGCATGAAGCACGATTTAGTCACACCCCTAACAACAGTGTTCAACGTCAGACTCCATACAATGTTTTGTACCAAATGAATGGAGAACAGCTACAGTCATTCCCCTGCATAAAGGAGGAACTTCCACAGAACCAGGCAATTGTAAACCCATAAACCTGATCAGCCTTATATGCAAATACATGGAAAGGCTTATCATGGAATTAATCAGTCAGGACAAAGGAAAACTCCAAACAGTGGACCCATCTCAGTTTGGATTTATCAAGGGCAGGTTATGCTTACTCAGCCTGGTAGATTTTTTTGAAAAGGTCACTAAAGCAATAGATGAAGGCAAAATGGTACACACTGTGTATCTCAACCTGGCCAAAGCTTTTGATGCAATTCCCCACTCAGTCATTGTAGAAAAGCTAAATAAACTGGGAATAAACACCCTATGTCACCCACTGGATTGCCAACTGGCTCACAGATAAGATTCAAATAATTAAACAGGGGAAGGTACCTCCACAAATAGACCAGTCACCAGTGGAGTCCCCCAGGGTTCTGCACTGGGACATCTCCTGTTTGGCATCTAAATTCCTGAAGTAAAAGCCAATACCAAACAGCTCTGGATAAGTTTGCAGATGACTGCAAGTTAGGAGTAATCACTGAATCTCCATATGACTTACCAATTCTGCAGGTAGGTTTATCCCAAATAAATATCTGGTACAAAATCATGGACTGAAACAAAATGCCAGAAAATGCATTATTGTATCCTTTGGGAAGTCATCTATCCCATGGAACTACCACATTGACAATACACCCCTAGGAGTTTACCCATTTTTTTGGGATTTGGGAATTTATGTAGACTGTGACCTAACTTTTGACCAGCATGTGTCTACAGTTGCAAGAAAGTCCTTCTATATTGCCAAACGTATATAGTGCACAACTTATAAAAAAGAGATTGTGCCTAGATCTAGGGATATCATTGTACCCCTTTACTCAGCCCTCATTAGACCAAAGTTGAATATAATGCCCGCATTGGCATGTATCTGTCCAGACACATGCAGCAACTGTAATGCCCACAGAGATATCTTACTAAAAAGATACAAGACCTAAACAACATATCCTACATGGACTGACTCAAAGCCCTGTCACTATACTCAGTATCCTACAGACTGCTAACAGGTGACCTATGTCTGACATGCAAGGCAAACTCTGACTCATTACTAATGGATTTATTGCACATCGGCAAATCAAATGGCATCAGAAATACTTGATCTAGGGATCTAAAACTCTTCTGCAACATCAACTGTATGGTTCATAGGTAGATACTAGGCTATCTGCCTGAGGGCATTTATAAGCCTAGCTTTCGCCGCCCCATTGATTAATTAACTGAGCCTCTGTTAAGAAGAGCCAATGAAGTGATCCCAGGAGTGTATTTTCTGTTACCCATCCACTCGTTGAGGTTTTTCTTGAAGAGTGTTAGTGAGGGGCTCTGCCTAATGTAGTTAGGAATTTTGTTCCAAAGCATGGGGAGTCTCTGTGACAGGAATCTATCCCTCCAGCATGTTCTATTTATTGTTGTGGCGAGGTTTAGCTCACTAGAGCGAGTGGCTGGCAGTGACTTGGATTTCTTTAGGTGGAGCATGTCCATCAATTCTGAGTTGGACATAGCTTTGTAAGTCAGGCAGAGATCACCTCTGAGTAAGCAATATGCCACTGAGTACAGCCAGAGTTTTTCCAGTCGGGCTGCATAGGACATATGTTTGAGGCCAGTAATCCTCTTGGTGAGGTACATTTGTGGTCTTTCCAGCTGTTGTAAATGTCTTGTGAGGAACAACCCAAATGGGGCATTGTACTCTATGATGGGTCTGATGAGTGACCAGTAGAGGGGCACTATAACCTCTTTATTTCTAGATGTGAACCCTTTAGTAATTAGATGGGCTGCATAGAAGGATTTCCTAACTACTTTGGCAATATGATTGTCAAAGGAGAGATTACTATCTACCTGGGTCCCCAGATCTCTTATTACCTCTTCTGTATTAAGGGTTCTGCCACCTATGTGGTAATTTATGGGTGTTTTGTTTTTCCCAAACGGGATGACTATGCATTTTTTGGCATTTAGCTTGAGACCATGACTTTGACACCAGGTGTCCGTCTCAATAAGACCATTTTGGAGAATATCCGTGTCAGCCAGAGAGTCAATTATGGCTCCCAGTTTGCAGTCATCGGCCAACTTGTTTAGCCATAGTCCTTCTATGTTTGCCTGTACTTCTGTGAAGTATATGCCGAACAGTAGGGGTCCCAGAACTGAGCCTTGTGGGACACCACTTCTGACTGGTTTAGAGTCGGACCTGGAGCCCGCTATTCTTACCGTGTGAGTTCTGTCTGTAAGCCAGTTGGCAACCCATCTCATGATGTAGGGGTTTATGTTCAGGCTGGTGAGTTTTTCTATAATTCCCGAGTGGGGAATGGTGTCAAAAGCCTTGGCGAGGTCAAGGTAGGCTGTGTGAACCACCTTCCCCTCATCTATGGCCTTGGTGACTGTCTTGAAGAAGTCGACCAGGTTTAGTAGGCATGATCTGCCCTTAACAAAGCTGAACTGGGTCGAGTCAAGTGTTTTGAGGTTCCCAATGTCTTTGTTAATGAGTTCCATGATGATGCGCTCCATAGCCTTGCAGACCAGGCTAGTCAGGCTTATGGGGTGATAGTTACCAGGGTCAGTTGTGGCCCCTCCTTTGTGGAGCGGAATAACCGTTGCTGTGCACCATTCTATGGGCATGTAGCCTGTGGAGAGGCTGAGGTTGAACAGTGTGTTTAGGTGGGGGGTTAGTTTGTTCTGTAGTTTGTGCAAGACACAGCCTGCAACACCATCTGGCCCCATTGATGCCGTGCTTTTGGCTTTTGAAAGGGCTGTTTTCACCTGTGCGTCTGTGATTTCCGGGACACTACACTTTTCTGGTATTGTTGTGGGCCCTTTTGGGGGTGGGGGGGGGGGTGATGTTTGCACTGAATCTATCTGCCAGGATGTTGGCAATATCACTAGGTTCAGTATATTTTGTGCTATTTTGCACAAGCTCAGAGCATATCTGTGAGTTGCCACTTAGATTCTTGACATAGCTAAAGAAGGCTTTGTGGGTATCTTTCGAATCCTTGGCTATTTTTCTTTCAAAGTTAGCCTTGGATGATTTTATGAGGGACCTTAGTTTCTTACTGATACTGATCAGGGATGTATTTCCTTCTTGGGATTTGCTTTTTTTTCTGAACTAGTTTCCTCCTTCTGTTGTATAGCCTGTTTATGGCAGGGGTCCACCAGACTGGTTTCCTTCTCTTAGAGGAGTGAGTCTTGGTTCTGCTAGGGATGACATGATCCAGTCATCCTTGTAGGTGCTCATAGAGTGCATTTGTAAAGGTTCCTGCATCTTGGACACTGTTATCCTTTAGTGTGGCGGCTGTGAAACTTACCACCTCTGTCTTAAGTAAGTTGAAGTTTGCTATAGAAAAGTGTTTCACTGTGGTTTCCTTGGTTGGGGGTGGTGGTGTGGTGTGGACATCCAGAGTGATTAGTTTATGGTCTGATCTAATCAGTGATGGGTTGACCTCTGGTGCGGAACACCTGTCGCCCATGTTGGTGATGACCAGGTCCAATATGTTTTCACCTCTGGTAGGGGAGTTTACCAGCTGATCCAGGGCATTTGAGTTGATAAATTCCAGGAAGCGCTGGACCTGGGAGTTTGCACTTGAGTAGTTTTCCCAGTTAATGGTAGGTTAATTGAAATCGCCCAATATCAGGGTGTTCGGTAGGACCTTCATGTTTTCCAGTGTCTCCAGAAAGGCGGAGTGGTGGTCCTGGGTCATGGAGGGTGATCTGTAGCAGGCCACAATTTTCATTGCAGATTTGCCTGATGTTAGTTGCACATGGATGATCTCAGAGGTATCATGCTGCACCACTAACCTGGAGGTGTAGGCATCTTTGATGAATATGGATACACACCCTCCTTTTGTGTTTCAGTCCATGTTCTGTGGCCAAAATGTGTGGTATGAGTTGTAGCTTGGTAGTGCTGGGGTGCTCTGTGGAGCCTTGAACCAGGTTTTAGTTATTGCACAGATGTCAACATTCTCCATACTGAGGAGTGCTTTGAGTGTGTGCATTTTGAGATTTAAACTCCTGGCATTGAGTAGCATAACCCTCATTTTTTTATTTGTACTGTTTATGGAGGTGAGTTTGACTTTTGAGCCTTGCCTAAAAAAGGCACTATGGGGGCAAGAAGAGCCTTGGCCAGTATTCGAAAGCCTAGGGGTGACAGGTGCAAGCCATCTCTTGCAAAGCAATGAGGCTTTTCGAGCATGTCGTCCCAGGCTGACAGACACTGTATCCCCTTTGAATGACACCAGAAGCTTAGCCAATTGTTGAAATTGATCATTTTTTCTTTATACTGCGGTATCATTCTTGGTGAGGGCAGGATGCTACTCAGGGTCAGGGTCATAACCGCCTGGGCTACATGATCAGAGAGCTCTTCCATGTCTCTTTTCATGTAGTGCAGGGAGGTACGTCTCAGGTCATTCACACCAACATGAATAATGACAGAGTCATATTTGTACTTGTTCTGGAGTGACTTGCGTGCTTGTGTTATGTGGCAGACTCTGGCTCCTGACAGGCAGCTAACAGTAACCTTCACCTTGTCCAGCCTAGTGAGTGGGACATCAGTGTGCTTGACTATAGAGTCATGTATTACTAGTGTGCTAGGTATGTTATTTCGCCTTAAGGGCTGTGATTGTGCGGCACACTGATTTTGTGTTTTATTTTTTGTCTGGTTTGGGACGGGAGGTGCAGGTTTTTTGGGTGTCTGCTTTGGAGGCCTCTGATGCTTTTGCAGGTTTTTATTTAGAGCCTCCAAGTATGATTTTGTGTATTTATGTGTATTTTTTGCCAGTGCTGGTTTAGTATGTCTGTGTGAGGCTGGAGGTGTGGTGCAAGTGTTAACCTTCTCCTCATGACTGCCTGTTCCAGTCTTGGGTGGAGAGAGCTTAGCCTCCAATTTAGCTATATAATTGCATCTCTCGCATATATTAATGTTTTGTGGTAGGAGGAGAGGGTTGTCTGTGTACATGAGGCAGTTGTAACATTGCCTCAAGATACCCATGTTCACCAGCTGGACTGGAGAGCATACCTGAAATTGCCCTTTGGTCAGCAAGAATAGTAGGGTGATCTGCTTAGTCGCTTGCTTGGTGAGGGGTGAATAATGAGCCTTGCCCTGCTGGGCAATCAAGTGTCGGGGTATATTAGTGCTTGCTATTAGGTCTGAGCAAGTGCTGGACTGTAGGATGCCTTTTAAGTACTTAGGTTAAGAGTTAGACTACTTTCAAGGGAAAAACTGAAGAGGAGACTTGGTGGAGCTGGGAATAATTTAGCCCTAGCTCACCGGTGCTGCCTGGATGTGCAAAACCGTGCAAATGCAGTTTTTACAGCAGGGAAATGAAAGAGATAGAAATTAGCCCCAAATAGCCTATAAACTACTAACTTCTGGGCTGGAACCACTCCTCCAGGGACAGATGGCTGCTCAAAGCTCCCTCTCTCACAGGTGAACAGAGAAACCTCCTTTTATCCAAGTAAGGTATGGGCAACTCAGAAACTTGTAACACAGCCCTGAATTCAGCACTAGCCTGAAAACTGGACTATACTAGCTTAGAAAGGTGGGAAACAAGGAAAACATTTTTTTTAAAAAGATAAGGCAAAAACAGTAAAAAATACACTTAAAATAGCTTTAAACGACTATAAACAGTAAAAAATACACTTAAAACAGCTTTAGATGACTACAAGCTATCAGAAAAGGCTTTTAAACAAATTACCTAATTAACCAGTGAAAAAATCTCAAAACTGAGCCCTGTTCCTGTAGTCTTCAATCAGACAAGTTCTAACTGCACACTGGTTAGGAGGTACGGGCATATTTCACAGAAGATACTGCTGCTATGGAACAGACACCGCATCCACATAAAACAAAGTTCATCCATGTCCATATTCAAGTACAACTTAGATCTATGGATAGGAAACAGAACATTTACCCCAGAACTGCCCCATGTACTACTAATAGACTGAAACACCTCCTAAATGCTTTATCCCATGCATTGGTCCCCTCCAAGTATCTATGGTATGATCCTAGTTAGGGGTAATGCTGCGGTAGTGTTGTCACCTCACAGTAAGATGCTGTCTGGTTCGATTCTCAGCTAGAGCGTCTTCTGCGTGGAGACATGCGTGAATGGGTGTACCTTCGTTGAAGGTTGTGCGTCAGGCCTGGCAAGCCGGTACATAAAAATCAACTGCCAATCATTAGCGGACCGGAGTTTCGCTGTGGCGACCCCTAACCGGGAAAAGCCGAAAGACACAAACAAACATTGACCATGGGATGGGTAAGACCAATCTATACTAAATGAGATAGGTTATTTCAAGCACAAAAAGGGAAATTGGTTAAGCTTAAAATGGCCTGCAAGGGCAGCTAGCCTAGTACTTACTGTACCTATGAGCCTATGAACCTATTAAATACTGCCATTATTGTGAACAGTCACGTAGACTAGAGTTTATTAAATAGTGAGATCAGCTTCTCTGGGTTGTTCCTACTATGTGTTGACTTAGAGCAAATCTGATAAGTTATTGAATTTAAAATCGTTTTTCAGATTGTTTTCTGATGACATAATAGAGCAAAAGGGAAATAGTAAGAAACTAATACAGTTATTTATTTATTTGCAAATCGGTGCAAACTAAGGTTCAGGAATGGGGTGGATAGAGACAGTGTTGTTGGAGTTTTACTTCTGAAATCAAAGTATACTGATATTTTTTACTATATGTTAAGGACATTGTTATCTGCATATTTATTGGGATCTGAAGGTCCTTTCTGTGGTCCTGGGTAAGTTCATTCTAGAAAAATACAATAACTCATTTCTAGAATCATATTTCAGAAACAATTAGGCATTTAACGAGTCACAGAATATGCCATTCAAATGCAATAATTGTTGGCAGGACCTTTCATTTCACATGATGATCTTTTCTAAATATATTAAGCGCTGAACGTGTATCTTTTTGAGGCATTTCAGAGGGAGTAAATCAGAAATAATGTGCAGCTGTTAAGAACTTTTGATATTATCTATGTATACTACAGACAATATGTAAATGGTAAGAAGCTATCAGTATATCTGGAATACTGCATACAGTTTTGCAAGTCTCACAGAGAACAGAGGCAGTTCTGCAGTGGGCAAAAATAGTGCATGGTCTTTATCAATGGCCATAAAAACACAGACTAAAAGAGCTTAACATATATATAGTCTTTAATATGGAAAGCAGAGTAGGGACATGATTGAAAGTAAATAGCATAAATGAATTCTTAAAGTCCATTGTCTATCACTTTAAAAAAAATGTATGAAAATCAGAGGATGCAATCTTCCACGGAGACAAACAAGTATTATTTCACAAGCAGGATTGAGTGATTGATATATCCTTGATACAGAAACAGTTGGGCCAAACAGTAACAAAATTCAAAAATGTACAAAAGCCTGAAAAAGAGGAAAATAATAAGCTGATATCTGCAGCCTATCTGGCATTTAGGGGAATGGGAGACTAGGTGGGGTGGATCAAGCATTCCATATATGCAAGTATGTTTTTATATTTAACCCTTGAACAGAGCAAAAACACTGGATGCTGCTAAGAAACACTAAAGGGTGGTGCTACTAGGGAAGAAAGGAAAACCGACAAACGTCATACAGTAAACAGAAATGGGGAGAGAAATGACTATAGAGATTGGTGCAAATTGTCTGGTAACTTCTGATATCCAAGCAGCTAGAAAAGGAACTTGTACAATTTATGACCATAATAAGAACATGCTGCGCTTATGCTAGCCGCCAAGTCTGCATTCCATTTTATGGCACGTATCCAAAACATAAAGATGCCAAAGCTGCGCAATGCCTACTACATAATGGTGCAATGCTTTCCATACTTAATGAACTGCTGGCTGTGGACAGTGTGAGCACTGTCTGAGCTGCTGACAAACAGAAGAGCATTACACTTCACCTGGTGTTACTAAGACATAATGTTGGCACTGAGGTGGCTGTCAAATAAGCACTAGGCAATTATTTTCTGCACTGTCTCTAAAAATGGCCAGTTTAAAGTATTTTACTATCTGAAGCAAGCACAGACGATTACAATGAATACTGAGGGCAAAAAAAGCAAGTGATTAAAACTGATTTTGCATAGTAGTGAATATAATGCAGCTTATGAATACACATATCCTGCTTAAATCATTACTGATGCATTCTCACAGTAAAGGATGATGAGTTGGACACTAGCTTAGAGCGAGTTTGGGTCTAGCTACCACCTGGCGGTTTTTATCTTCTTATTTATCTGAGCAGGAGGGTGGACTGTGCTCCTGGGAGCATATTTTCATTGTGACCTAGTTGCAGAAGCAAATAAGTGATAAAAATGCAAAGTATAAGTAGCAGTGAAGACAGCGTCACATACATCAATTAGTCTCTATCAAAAAAATTATTAAATTCTAAATAGAAATGATGCAGATAATTCAAAATATAAAACATGTGCACCCAATGAGTAAATCAACCTGAGAACATTAGAATGTAACCAAGAAAATTACAAAGTTCTATTTAGTATAAGGGACAAGTGCTCATGAAGTAAAGAAAGAAGTAATAGTGTTATGAAGCTGCAGTGTGCATTAGCTTTAAGAAAGATCCTGAAGCTGGCTTGAAATTAGCCAAAATAGGACGAGATCTAATGTCTGCAGTAATGGACTTCTAGATTGTTCAAACACCTATAGAAATGGCTTTTTCTGCTATTAATAAGGAATGTGAGGATCTAGCTAAACATAGATGAGATGCTGTGGAGCAATGCAGACATATTTAATGATCATTGTCTTTCCTATGGTCATATTCACATGCTGGACAGGCTGCAGATGAACACTGGTTTGAATGCTGTCATTTTGTGGCTGTTAAACGGCAGGCTTAAATTGATGTCCATATAAATCATATGCACTCATGCTGTGCTTAGCTTCTGTTGTCTTACTGTCTGTTTATAAAGACCTCTTCACTTAACTACATTATATGGCAATTTATCAACAGCATCATTCGCTTATATCTGTACATTGAGAACAGATCACTGGGTAATTGTAACAACTTTAACTGTGTCATGAAAATTCCTGTTTAGTCGTACCCAGCTAATTTAAAGTTCTCACAGCTTATAACAAAACCCATCAGTCCAAATGACTTTTCCCTGCTACATTAGACTGCCACAAATAAGCCTTCTAATATTCTGTAGATGCCTGCCGTAGCCTCACCCTACGTAATCATTGTGCCATAACAGCCTCTATAAAGAAGAAATCCATCGCCATGGCGTAATTACCTTATAAAACATTATCAAAAATGACAGCTCTTCCCATTCTGGCTGAACTGATCTCATCTTGGTGGAGTCAAGTCGTGAACCAGGCTGACGTTAACACAGTTCTGTAGCATTTAACAAATATAGTTCTCATTTACAGCAGAAGCATGTTTTCTATTATGTAAACATAAGACAGTTATTATACCTAATGCCTGGATAACTGTAAACCTTAGCTAAGAACATTGAGGAAACTGATATATTGCATGGGAAAGTGAGAGAACTCTCAGCACTTGCAAACCACTCTTTCAAATCCAGGTACTCAGGCTCCTTGTAGCTTGTATAGACTGCTGCTCACACTCAAACTTGAATATGAGTTTGGGCAAGCAGCCATGGCGAGGGTGCAGGAAGAGGATTTCATAGTTAGGGAGATGGGGCAGTTTAGAGTAAAGGAGTGGGAAGTGAGTTTTAGGTTTGGAGTGTAGAAAAGGAGTGGGAAGGGAGTTTAGGTTAGGGAGTAATCTGGACATTTAGGTTTATGGAGGGGATTGGAGTTTTAAGTTTAAGGAGCAACTGGAAAATTTAGGATTGGGTGGGAGTTGAGCTTCAGATTTAGGGAGTGAGGAGTTTTTTGGGAACTGGGTGGGAGTTTTAGGGTTAGAGGTTAGGTTATGGCAGGGCTACATGGTTTTATAAGGTCTGGGAATGGTGAAGGCTGCATAGAAATGGGAGATTTGACTGGTGAGAGTGTGAGCACTTGCTTTTTCAAACAAATGGCTCTGAGCAGATGTGTTGCGAGGTACTAGCATTCAAACAGATGTAGTAGACCCTAAGAGTGCTTACAAAATCTCAAAAGATATTAAACCATAGCAAACCTATATTTTAAGTAATGTTAAGAATCTCACAGCAATAAAAATAGTATATTTGGATAACAATATGCAAAACTCCATACTTTATAATCATCTCCAGCTGTGGAAGAATGATATTCATTTTACTGAATTAACACGTTACACTAGTACTGTTCTTGCCATCATATCAAGCCAGGAATGCTTCGATTCTAGAAAAAAATGCTTGCATTTGAAAACCTTGTCACTGCAGTTTTAAACAGTGCAGCAATTTTGCTTTAGAGAAATCAAAGCTAAAGAAGCAATCAGGGGTCTTTCTGAATTTTGCAAATACATCATATAGAAACACAGACTGCATCTCTAATTCTGGAGACTGTGTAACCAAGTGAACAGCTAAACACTATCAAACTGCCTCTGCTATACTTGGAAATCCTTGCATTAAAATTCTACTGGTGCATCAGTGTCTTCCTTCTTCCTAATGTCCTAGAATTATTTGTCCTTGGACATGTATGCCACAGTCTAAATTGCTGTGGTTTCCTCTGCTCAAAACAGCATGGTTTTGATGAGGGGCTTCAGCATAATCCCCTTGTTACTCTGCTTTAATGATATCATTTTCAACTACCTATAACTTGGTAAACTTTCTAGGACTAAATTTGTTAGAGAAAAACAAAGCAAATGACCATTTCCCTACTATCTAAAAAACAGAGTATAGGATCATAGGATCATAGGCTCATAGGATCATAGGAAGTTACTAGGCTATTGGCCCTGAAGCCCTTACAAGCCTAGCTAAGAATTTATCCCATGTTCTGATAAGTCAGCACCAGATGCCCCTGTCCAGCAGGGACACAGGTGGAATCCCAGGGGTGTATTTTCTGTTCCCCATCCAGTTATCCAGGTTGCACTTAAAAGGATTAATGAGGCACTCTGCTTGACATGGAGAGGGAGCTTATTCCACAGAAGGGGGAGTCTCTGGGACACAAATCTGCCCCGCCAACAAGTCCTATTGACTTTACAGACCAGGTCAAGGTTGCCCGTGCGAGTTACACAGGTGGAGCTTGACTTGTGGATATGCAGCAGTCCCATCAAGGCAGGGTCTGAGATTGCTTTGTATACTAAACAGAGGTCACCTCTGAGGAGTCTCTATGAGAGTGAGTAGGGGAACAGAGCTTTTAGGCTTTTGTTATTAATATGATAATTTATGGGAATGATACTCTCCCCAAAGGGGATGATGCTGCATTTTTTTGGCATTCAGTCTGAGGCCATGTTTCTGGCACCAGTCATTTGTTTGGGTGAGACCCTCTTGGAGGATGTCCGCATCAAAAGGGGAATTGATGACAGCACCCATCTTGCAGTCACCTGCAAGCCTGGTCAGCCATAGCCCACTTGTTTTGGCCTGCAACTCAGAAAAGTATATTCCAAACAACAGAGGCCCCAAGACCGACTCCTGGGGTACACCGCTCATTATGGGTCTATTGCTTGAGGTGGCTTCCCCTATTTTGACTAGGTAGGTTCTATCAGTGAGCCAGTTTGCTACCCATCTGGTAACATATGGATTGATGCCTAGTTGAGAGAGTTTATCTATTATACCCGAGTGGGGAATCATATCAACGGCTTTGGCCAGGTCAGTGTAGGCAGTGTGCACCATCTTCCCCTCGTTCATGGCTTTGCTGACTGTCTCAAAGGAGTTGGCTAAGTTTAACAGGCATGACTTCCCCTTGATGAAACCAGACTGTGCGGGATCGAGTGTTTGGAGGTTGCCAATGTCCTTGTTAATGAGGTCCATGACAATCAATTCCATGGCCTTGCAGATCAGGCTAGTTAGGCTGATGAGTCTATAATTTCCTGGATCAGTAAACACTCCACTTTTGTGTAAAGGGATGAGAGTGGTTGTCCACCACACAAATGGGACAAAGCCGGTACTCAGTTTTTGGCTAAATAGGGTGCTGCAAGTTCCTGTCTGAGTTCATGTAGGATGCAGACTGAGATGTTATTGGGCCCCATGGAGGCTGTATTTTTTTGCCTTTGAGAGGGCAGTGATGACTTGCTCCCTAAAGATAAGGAGAGGGGGGTAGATGTTGGGGATGTCCTGATTTACTGATGGGGGGGACACAGGGGCAAAGTTATCACTGAATCTGTCTGCCAGCAGGTTGGCTATATCTACTGCATTTGTGTATGTGGTGCCCTTGACCACCAGTTCTGAGCAGATCTGAGTGCTTCCTTTGAGATTGCAGACATATGTGAAGAAAGCCTTATGACTGTCTTTAGTAGTCGTGGCCAGTTTGGACTCGATGTTTACTTTGGATGATTTCACTAGTGCTCTTATTTGCTTGTCCAGGCAAAGGAGAGAATGCTTCCAATTAAGCACCTGTTCCTTCTTGGTCCTGGACAGCAATTTTTTTCCTTTTATTATAGAGTTTGTCTATTGCAGATGTTCACCAGATCGGTTTACTCTTCCTTGAGGAGGAGGATTTTGTCCTGTCTGGTATTCCTGATTCTATGCAGCTACATAAATGCTCGTACAGTACTTTGGTGTAGGTTTGGACATTTGTGCCAGTTCCTATGGAGAGGGAGGGAGCTGTGAAGCTGTTTATACCTTCCCTGAGGAGGTTGTAATCAGCTTTGGAGACTTTTTATGTTTGACGGTAGCAAGGAGGGGGTTGTTGAGGACGATGGTGACTTCCAAAATGACCACTTTGTGGTCGGATCTTTCCAGGGAGGATGACACTGTAGGGTTGCTTCAGTGGTTACTCATATTGCTTAATACCAAGTCCAAGATATTATCACCTCTTGTGGGGGTGTCAACCAGCTAGTCCAAGACATTCGCATTGATGAAATCAAGAAATCTCTGGGCATTTGTGTTTTGGTATGAGTAGTTCTTCCAGTCTATGGCTGGATAGTTAAAGTCACCTAGGATCAGGGTAAAGAGTTGAATCTTGATATATTCAAAGAGGTCCAGATAGGTGGAGTGGGCATCTTGAGTCAAAGTTGAGGGCCTGTAGCTAGCTTTGATTTGAATAGGGGTCTTGTCAAGGCTTAACTGTATCTGGAGTGTCTCCTGTGCATCATACTGTTTGACCAGTCTGGAGGTGTGTATGTCTTTAATATATAGGTTTATAGGATCATAAGTGTGTACTAGGCTAATGGCCCTGGAGCCTTTACAAGCCTAGCCTATAGGATTACCCTGGCATCGTGCCACCTGACCTTAGTTCTCAGTGCCTCTGTCAAGTAAAGCCACTGGAGTGATCCCTGGGGTGAATTTTCTGTTTCCCATACACTCATCAAGATTTCTCTTAAAGAGGGCCATCGAGGTGCTCTGCTTGACATGTATGGGAAGTCTATTCCATAGCATGGGCAGTCTCTGGGTTATGAACCTGTCCCTCCAGCATGTTTTGTTGATTGTGGTAATGAGGTTGAGGTCTCTGGAGCATGTGGTGTGGATGGATTGGGATTTCTTTAGATGTAGCATTTCTAACAGATCTGGGTCAGACTTGGCTTTGTAAGTCAAGCAGAGATCACCTCTAAGTAGGCAATATATGAGACAGAGAATAGTTGGTGTTTTTTGAGTCTGTCCATAATGGACAAATGTTTAAGTTCTAGGATCCTCTTTGTGGGGTACTTTTGTGGCCTCTCCAATTGTTGCAGGTGTTTAGTGAGGTACATGCCAAATGGGGCATTGTACTCAATGATTGGCCTAATGAGGGAAGATATATTGAAACTCCACTTCTTTTTGTTTTGCTGCACATGATTTGGGGTCTGAATGTATGACAGAATGAGTAACCTGGAATGGCTGCCCTCAGCTTTGAACCAGGTTTCTGTGACTGCACAAATGTCAGCATCTTCCAGGTTTAAGAATGCTTGCAATGAGTGCAGTTTTATGTTTAGACTACTAACATTTAGCAGCATGGCCTTTAATTTGCTTTTTGATGAAATGTTCATGTTGGTAATTTTGACCTCATGGCATTGCCTAAAAAAGGCACTATGGAGGAGGCAGGACTGAGCCTTTGCCAGAAGCCTGAAGCCCAAGGGAGACAGATGCAGACCATCTCTGGCAAGGCATCATGGTCTGTCGATCATGTCTTCCTAAGTTGTCGGGTACTGGATCCCTTGAAATGTCACCAGAAACTAAGCCAATTGTTAAAGTCAATAATTTTCTGTTGGTATTGAAGCATCATTCTGGGTGACTGTAGAATGCTGCTTAAGGCTAGGGACATACCTGCCTGGAACACATATTCAGTGAGCTCAATCATGTCTCTCTTCATATAGTCCAGGAAGGCATGTCTCACGTCATTCACACCAACATGGACTATGACAGAGTCATAACAGTACCTGTCGTTGAGAGACTTGAGTGCATGTGTGATATGGCGGACTCTGGCACCTAACAAACAACTAACTGTGACTCTCCTTATCCAGCCTGGTGAGGGGCACATCTGTGTGTCTCACAATGGAGTCTCCTATGACTAATATGTTGGGTTTATGGTTAGGCCTTAGTGGCCGTGAGACAAAGGTGTGTGGACTATGTGTGGTGTGTGGTGTGGTGGGCTGTGGAGTTCATGTGTGTTTTTGCCTCGGAGTTCTCTTTTGGTTGGGTATGTTTTTGTTGAGGACCTCCACATATGTGGGTGTGTATTGTGTAGGTGTGGGTGGTGTATGAGGTGCGGTGATTGTGTTGACAATCTTCTCAGTGTCAGATATACTAGCTTGCGAGGGAGAGAGCATAGACTCTAGGTTCTTAATGTAATTGCATCTCTCGCAAATTGTGTTCTTAGGAGGTAGTAGTAGAGGGTTGTTCATGTACATGAGGCAGTTCCTACACTGTCTCAGGATGCCCATATCAACCAGACTAGCAGGAGAAACCATGGAAAATTGTCCATCCATATTTGTCAGAATCTGAGGGATAGAGGTCAGAGAGAGCTTAGGGGGTAAAGGGTGGGAGGTTTCAGATGAGCACTACTAGGTGATCACACAAGTGCTACTAAGGGAAATTTGTAGCTGGAATACCTCACAATGGGTTAAAAACAGTGCAGCTGTGGTGCACAATATGCAAACACACTCAAAAATGGGGTTTAAATACCACAAAAAGTAGAAGATGCTAGTAACATAGAAATCTAGCCAGTCCTGCTAGCCCCTGCTCTCTTTACCAATCAGCTTGTGCCAGACAAGGTCCTGGCAGCCCTGCTACTCTCACTAGCAGAGAAGAAAGGCCCCTACCAATACAAGATGGCTGCCAGAAACACAGAAGGCAAACACAAGATGGCTGCCAGAAACACAGAAGGCAAAAACAAACAGCTCTGGATGCAGTATACCTGTATCCAGACTATGCTACTCAATTTAAGGGTTAAGGACACAGTAAAACTCACAGAAAAGCATAGATTAACCACTTACAGTCAAAAACAGAACTCACAGTATGAACAAATGCAGTTAACAGAAATCCAGTAAAATGCAGTTAAACAGGAATGAATTGGAGTAACAAGCAATAAAATACAGTTAAACAGTAATGAAGTGTAGTTAATTAGTAAATTGCTTTAAAACAGTGCAAATGTGATAAATTAGCTATAAGGCACAGATAAAAATGATAGGCAAATGCAAATGCAATAAAATAAGTGAAAATAAATGAAAAAGCACTTAGATTGGAATTGGAGCTTCAGGAATTTTGTAAAAATGTCCCAGAGATGATGCACCTCAGCAGAGCCTGGTTCAAACAAGCCCAAACCATCTCAAATGTGGGGTCTAAATACCACAAAAATAGAAGATTCTAGTAACACAGAAATCTAACCAATCCTGCTAGCCCCTGCTTTCCTTACCAATCAGCTTGTGCCAGACAAAAAGGCAGCCCTGCTATTCTCACTAGCAGAGAAGAAAGGCCCCTACCAACACAAGATGGCTGCCAGAAACAGAGAAGGCAAACACAAGATGGCTGCCAGAAACACAGAAGGCAAAAACAAACAGCTCTGGATGCAGAAAACCTGTATCCAGACTATGCTACTCAATTTAAGGGTTAAGAGCCCAGTAAAACTCACATAAAAGTACAGATTAACCACTTACAGTCAAAAACAGAACTCACAGTATGAACAAATGCAGTTAAACAGTAATGAAATATAGTAAAATGCAGTTAAACAGTAATGAATTGCAGTAAATAGCAATGAAATGCAGTTAACCAGTAAATTGTTTTAAAACAGTGTAAATGTGATAAATTAGCTATATAGCACATATAAAAACAATAGGCAAGTGCAAATGCAATAATAAGTGAAAAGGTCCAGGCAAAGACAAAAGACCTGTGGCTGACCAAATTTGCGGATGACTGTAAATTGGGTACTGTCATTGACTCTTCAAATGATGTTAACATACTCCAAGAGGGCCTCACAGCAACTATTGACTGGTGCCAAAGTCATGGCCTTAACCTAAATACAAAAAAATGTATCATCATACCATTCGGCAAAAACACGGCCCCTACTGATTTCCACATCAGTGGCAACCCCCTAAACACACAACCTGTGGTGAGAGACCTGGGTACTCAGGTTGATAACAATCTCACATTTGACCATCATGTAGTGGCAGTGGTTAGAAAAGCCTTTTGCTTGGTTCATCTTATAAGTAAAGGGACTGCATCCAGAAAAAAAATTGTTACCTCTCTATACTCCTCCTTCATTAGACCAATAATTGAGTTTAACACCCCATTTGGTATGTACCTCTCCAACCATCTGCACCAACTGGAAAGGCCACAGAAATACCTCACAAAGGGAATCCATGGCCTCCAACACCTGTCCTTTGTGAACAGGCTCAAATTACTATCACTCTACTCAGTATTGTACAGGCTGCTCAGAGGTGCTCTGTGTCTTGCCTACAAGGCAATCTCGGACCCTGCCCTACTAGTGATGCTCCATATCCATAAATCTAACTCATCACGCATTACCCTCTTGAAAGGCCTGAATCTAATATGTCACATCAACAAAACCTGTAGGAAGTCAGTTTTGCTAAAGGCTTGAGGAGACAAAAGCACTTATGATTTGTGTTGGCTTGTACTTCTGAATAAATACTTCAGCTCCATTATCCTGCAGAGTTGGAATTATTTGTTGTTTTTATACTGTTGGATTTACTTTCTGCCACTTTTTTTTTTCATGTTTACATCAACAAAACCTGCTGGAGAGACAGGTTTGTCTCTCAGAGGCTGCCCCGTCCCTGAAATAGACTTCCCATACATGTCAAACTGAGTACCTCACTGACCCTCTTCAAGCGCAACCTTGATGAGTGGATGAGAAACAACAAATTTGTCCCAGTGGTTCCATCTGTGTCCCTCAGTGACAGGGGCAACAGGTGCGGACAGGTTTCTTTTTGGGGATAAACTCTTGGCTAGGCTTATAAGGGTCCCAGGACCATTAGCCAAGTAACCTCCTATGATGCTATAATAAATGAAAAAACATTTTAGCTAGCAGATCTAGGAGAGTCTCTCTCTCTCTCTCTCTGATACCCTCCCTGAGGGAGGAATAAAGACACCTTGTTGAAGTTTTCAGTAGTTTATTCAGTTAAGCAGGGAGATTTATAGGGACAATGACATCCCCAGATCTAGAAGCAATCCCCTTGTTTATGAGCTGAGCGATATAGAAGGATTGCTACAATGGACATATGCAGGTTAAAAGGTTAGGTCACTCTCTACATAAGTTCTTAAATCCCAAACTACTGGGCCAACTCTTAGGTGTGTGTTGTTAATGTGGTAGTTCTCTGGGAGACTCCACTTTCTAAAAACAATTATAATGCATTTTTTTTTACATTTAGCTTTCGTCTATGAGCCTGGCACCAGTTATTTATTTGGGACAAGCCTTCCTGTAAAATGGCTGAATCTTTTCAGGATTTAATCATTGCTCCTAGCTTACAATCATCTGCAAATTTAGAGCCCTTTGTTATTGGCTTTTAGTTCTGAAAAGTAGATGCTGAACAGACAAGGTCCCAGCACCAAATCCTGGGGGAACTCCACTGATGACTGGTCTTTTTGTGGATGGAGCTCCTCTGTTTTGATCTCCTGCATCCTACCTGTGATCCAGCTGGCAATCTAGTGGGTGAGGAAGAGGGTTATTCCTAGTTTATTAAGCTTTTCTATTATGCTTGAGTGAAGGACTGTGTCAAAATCCCTTGCCAGGTCAAGGTAGGTGGTGTGTACCATTTTACCTTCGTTCTTTGCTTAAGTGACCTTTTTGAAAAGGTCCACCAAGTTGAGTAAGCATGACCTGCCTTTGATGAAGCCAAAATGAGATGGGTTCAATTTTTGGAGGTTCCCATTGCCCATATTGATTAATTCAGTGCTGATTTTTTCTATAGCTTTTCAGATGAGGCTGATTAGACTTATGGGTCTGTAATTGCCTAGGTCCCTGGAAGGTCATCCCTTATACGGGTACAAAATGCATATGGAGACTAAGGTTGAACAGTGTTGTTAGGCTAAATCAAGCTTCATGCTTAGCAGAAGTTACTGGAAGCCAGAGTGTGCCTTTCCTAATGACATGTAATGGTGCTCTCCTCTTAGGGGAGTACCCCAGGAACCTGGGCGTCTTTGAGAGTGACCTGTACAAATATTAGAGGAAAAGTATGCTGTGATAAGGGTAAGTGCATATTTTATAGTTAAGAGAAGCGCTCCTCTTCTTAACACAAGAAGAGTTATCTGAATGAAGACCCTTTAACATGTTTTATGTAGTGTTTTAGTCTTGTTAATGACTGTGTGTACAGGCTACACCAACAGTGAGGGGAAGTGTCATATTCCTAGCTACTTAAATATTTCGGCTTTTCCAGTATATTCTTTAAATTCTGTAAGCATATATGGGTAAACTAGTAGGCACTCAAAAATGGCATTCCTGTGCTTCCTATAGCATGTCTTGATTTTTCTTGAATCTTTGACTGAAGCCAAGTTTGTGGAACCAGCCATGTATTTGTTGAGAAGCTGAGTAAGGGCTTTCTCAGTTACAGAATGCCCAAAAAGGAGAGGTTCTGCACACCATGAAGAAGAGCTTCATTACAGTCAATACAAATACATTTTCACAAATGTTGCTTCAGGTATTTTAACAAAAGAGACACTCCCCACATATTTCAAGAGAATCAGTAATCACATGATTATGATATCACAATACCAGGCACATATATAAAATATGAAAAGAATCACTCAGTGTTTTAATCCCCTCTGTTTAAGAATATGCTTTAATGTGGCATGCTAACTGTGCCCTGGATGAACATAATTCTAATTAAATTAAATTAATTGATCAATTAATTTAATTAATTAGTTAGTAAATTAATGACAACTGAACAAAGCTTTTAATTAAATTATCTAATTAAATTCCATAAATTTTGTAACATTTATAATATCATCCCCCTCTCAAACTTAAATTCAGTGTTTGTAGTGGCTGTCATCTATTTAGGGCAGCCACAGTGGTGCAGCAGTTAGCGTTGCCACCTCACAGCAAGAGGTTCTCTGGTTCCTCTTTTGGGGTGCCTTCTATATGGAGTCTGCATGCCCTCCTTGTGGTCGCGTGGGTTTCCTCCAGGTGCTCCGGTTTCTTCCCACATCCCAAAGACATGCTGTAGGTAGATTGGACGCTCTAAATTGGCCCTAGACGTGAGTGCGTGGGTGTGTGTGTGCCTTCTGTGGAAGGTTGGGCACCAGGCTGGCAACCTGACACCGTAAAACTCCACTGTCAATCATGAGCGAACAGGTGATCCGCTGTGGTGACCCCTAACCAGGAAAAGCCGAAAGAAGAAGAAGTGGCTGTCATCTGTTCTATTACATGTTATGCTAAGGCATTTCTTTTATTTAATTTGGCAGTTTTATACATGTGTTCTAACACATGCTCTTTTAAGCTTCCATTTGTTTTGCCAACATGCTTGACACTTCTGGGATAGTACTAAACACACAAGATGTCTAGATTTACAATCTGTTTAACATCTTGCAACATCACTAAACCCCCCTTTTGTTTCAAAAATAAAAGCAATTTAAAGAGACAGTTATGCTATGAAGTTAAGGTAACTATTGCATCAGAATGAAAAGGTACATTTATTTGCAAGAATTATACAGCATGTAAATATATAAATCTGAGTGATAGTTATACACATTTTAAAACTGGAAAGAAATATGTTGCCATAGCACAAGTGAAAGCATTAATTCATGCCTCATACACTCATTCCCTACCATACATGCATCATGTACTCTCCTCTCAAGCATGTATCACATACCCACTCCTCAAGCATGTATCATGTACCCACTCCCCATACATTGAATCATGCTTTCCTCTTCTCCTTTGATGAATCATGCAGCCATCTCTTAAGCATGCCTTATGTATCTACCACCATGTGTGCATCATATACCCATTTTCTATGTATGCATTATGCACCTAACCCCATATATGCATCTTGCATTTATTTCTCCCATTAATGTACCATGCACTCAGTTCCTCCAATGTCTGCATCACTTAATCATCTCCCATGCTGCAGCATGCACTCATTTCCCATGCACAAATCATGATTTCTATACCACCCAGACATGCACCCTATATATATATACATATATATATATATATATATATATATATATATATATATATATATATATATATATACCTGTTCCTATGCATGCATCATGCACCAAGTTCCCATGTATTCATCATACACTAATCCTCCATATATAGACCAAGAACTCCTTCCCTCCTATGAATGCATCATTTAGCCATATTCCATGTATACATCATGTGACAAATAAAATAATGTTGCTAAAATGTCTGAATAATGTAAACGTAAAGTATTGCCATTGCCATTTTAAGACTGTGAGAGGGCATTGTTTCTTTAAGCCTTAGGCAGTAATATAATGCACTGTTCTCTCCTATATAGTCAGTTGGTATAAGCAGCTTGAAGTTTTAATATTGTTTTCAGTTTGTTTTCATGTTGTTCTGAACAAACATTCTACTTTTTGCCAAAATACCAGCATTATGATGTACTTGACTGTTCCTATAGATATCATTGAATAACTACCAGACTTGTAGTTCTGATAGTGTATGAATCAGGATTTTTCTAATGAAGAAAAACACAAATCTTAACAACTATAGAAAATGCACAGGTAAAAGCCAAGTGAAGCTAACAATATTTTTACTGATAGAGACTATTTTATTTGTTTATTTATTTGTTTTCAGTTTGATAACCAGGTAAGTGGACTGGCCGACAGACCCTTTTCAGCCGCAACCTGGACACTACAGTGCAAAACACAAACATAACATCATGATTTACTATCAAAATGGCAAACATCAAAATGAAACCCAGTCAAAATCCAGAGTGAACGAGCCGAAGTTCTGCATATTAGTTAGCTGACATTGTTGAATCAAAATACTGAAGATTTCAAATCTAAACAATTTTCAATGCTAGCCATTATATTCTTACCTACTACAACGTACCTACCTGCTTTCCAGCAGTACGAACAGATGCAGTTCAGTACTACACACGAATGGAATTCACTTTTTTGCAGGGGGCAAGCCCCCCTGCACCCCCCCACCCTGTTGAGGTCTGTGCCCCCACACCCCTACAAACTATATATTCCAACTCTAAAATTGCACTACAGTGAGGAAAAGAATACATTTCTCGATCTGCACTGTACCTTGATCTCTCTTCGTAACATCAACCACGTATAAGCGAATGGACAGTGGCATTCTCTGCAAAGGACACTCGCAGAATTGAAGGTCGGCAATACGAGAATCAGCCAACTGACATTTGACATTCCTCTGTTTGCCAAACCTTCATTCTTCATTTTGATGGTAAACCTAACATCATACATAGACTAAAGAATACACAGAATTGTACATAGTACAGTGACAAAGTAAAAACAATATGTGTGTGGATGTTATTTACAATTATAAATACAAGTAATAATATTATTTACAGAATGTATAATTAAGGTAGGCATTCAACCAGCGGTCATTTGTTAAAAGTATATCCTTACAAGAAAGATTTGACTATATCATGAGCTGCAAGGACTAGCCACTGTCACACAAGCAAGAGCATTTGGTCTCCTTAAACAGTTGCTCTTAGTTTGTTTCTACATAATTTAAGTGTCTCGTTGTCTCACTTCTGTAGGTAGCTGATTCCAAACAGTTGGGCCTAGCCTAGAGAAACATCTTTCGGTTGTGGAGGTTTTAAAATGAGGTTTGATGAGAGTAATGCAATCTTCTTGGTTGTCTCTAAGGATTTAGTTAGGTTGGCTAATTTACAATTTTGTATTCAGGAGTAGCTGTGCCCCATTGTTAACAGTGTGGCGCTGTCATTTATAGATTGTAGAAGTTGGCAGTGATGAGTTCAGGGTTCTGCAATAAGAACAGATCTGCAGCTTTTGTTTATAGTAGTTTATATTTTACATGTTTGTGAGCTACAATGTAGGGCTACAAGAGGGAGACCACATTTGATTTTAGGGATATGTACATTTTTAGCGAAGGCATTATGAGCTGTAGGGTGGAGGAGGTGTGAGATTCTATAGCATAGTTTTAGTTGGTGGAGTGTTTTGCTAATAATATTATCACCTATGCTCAGCTGGTGAAAGAGTAGAGTCAAAGGGATCCCCAGATATTTCTGTTCTTTTATTAGTGATAGTTGGTTACCAGCTGTATCAGTAATATTTAAATCTGGGGTTTAAGGAGTTTTTGTGGGGTGCCACATATGTTGTTATACTTTAGGGAATTAATTAGGGCATATTTTTATTCATCCATTGGCATAAATCTGTAAAGCTAAATTATATGTTCTGTTGAAGAGTCTTGGTGTTCTTATATAATTCAAATAGTTAAGTTTTATCATCTGCATAAAACACTAAGTTGAGGTAGGGAAGGTCAGCAAATAAATGTATCATTGAGGAAAAGGGAAAACAACAGTGGTCCAAGGAATGATCATTGTGGAACTTCAGTGTTAGTAGTGTATTTTGTTGGAATGGAGGTTCATAGGAGTACTTGAAATGTTCCATTTTGGAGGTAAATTTAAAACCACCATATTGTTTTTTGCCCAAAACTGATTTGCTAGGTTTGTAGTGGAGCAGGTTAGGATTTACTGTTAAAATGTTCTTGTCATATTAAAGATCAGACCCCTGTTCATTTTGAATAATTCATATTGTTATAAATAGTGTTATTGTCTAATATTATCATGTACTGAAAGAATTTCTGATACCGAGTTGTTTATCACAGAGAAGTCAATATTTGTCTCCATGATCCCAGAGTTGTTTGTATATAAGTTTTTCAAACATTTTTGTTATAGGGCACACATTTTCTCTATTTGGACTGGTCTATAATCTTTGCATTCTTTAGGGTTTGCTTTTATGGGGAGAGGAATGATGTGTCAGTTCCTAAAAGCTTTGGGAAAATAGAAGTCATTAAAGAGAGAGATTGAATATATGAGTGAGAGGTGATGCAATGAAGGAAACTGACATTTTTTTCTCCTAAACTTAGTGAATTATGCCTAATACAACTGAATTTCTTCACCCATGATGTAATTTAACCCATCAGAGTAATTTGACTTCTCAGAACCCTGTGGTTGGGGAGCCTGGAGACAAAGGTTTGCACACTTTCATGCAGCAACAAAATTAGATTAAAAATGGAAGAAATCCACATCAGTGCTCTCTTATATACTATGGGCAGAAATGTTAAGGCTATATGCGGCACTATTTCACTTGGAGAGAGCTAGCTAGCATGCTGCATAAGACTGTAATTAGCAAACTCTTTAAACATGTTGTGCCAACAAGAAATGCAATCCATGAATGGGCATATTTGAACAGATGTGGGCAGTGCTACAGATGCTGTTTAGTACAGCTATACTCCAGGCACAAAGGCTAATCAGTAAATCTGTGTGCTAAGATTCTGTTCTGTCTGCAGTCTACAGATTTCAATTGCCTTTTTCCTCCTAGAATAATCTATGGAGACATTTCATTTACTTCTGTCAGATGCAAAAAAACGATGGTCAGTTTTAAGCATGCAAATGGCTGACTCTGCAGATGTGCTTAGTGCACCAGCTGTGTAAGGGGCTCAGATCTCAGTGGTACTACAGTTTATCTTTTTTTTTTCTAGCATCATGTCAGATAATCGATATTTCCTGCCTTCAGCAATGGACACTCCCAACAAGTCAAGTATTGCAGTATTTATGGAAAACTGCTGATTGTGAAATGAAACAAGTGAGACTGTGTGTTAAACATACCCTTTGAAAAGTGAGTCATATACAATGGCAGCAAATACTTACTTTCTATATAGAGAAAAGGGTATAGTGTTCTAAACAATTATTCCCAAAAAGTCACATAAACAGTTAATGGAGCATAATTAACTGAAAGAAACAATAAGTAAGCCACAGATCATTTAACTATGTCATATGTCATGGTTACGAACTTCTGTAGCCACCAATAAGGACTCACACACACACACGCACACACACACACACACACACACACACACACACACACACACACACACACACACACACACACACACACACACACACACACTCTCACATAAAAACTCACATGCACTTCCTCATTAGGCTACAGCTGCAGAGAAATATGCATACATATCAGATTATAGCTACACTATAAATATATATATATATATATATATATATATATATATATATATATATGTATGTCACTATATGACAATTTAACTGCAACCACTGATAACTATACACAAAAGCAGCAACACACTGGGCTGAAATTATGCATACACTGCATATATTCACATTCTTTGCTCTACATACTTTTACACCTACGTCCAGGTACAGTTCTATGCATACAGCTCAGCAAATTCCAGCAGGCTACAGCTTTACAGACACACACACACACACACACACACACACACACACACACACACACACACACACACACACATACTCAAAAGTTGTTGCAGAGCTTAATAACCCATGTTCTCTTCACTCAGAAGGACTTGATCGGTTTTGATCAACAATCCAGTCACATTCTGGGATCACACACACATAAATACACACACACACACACACACACACACACACACACACACACATACACACACACACACACACACACACACACACACACACACACACACACACACACACACACACATATTTATATCTACAAATCTATCTGTGTTTTATATATATCTATTATCTATCTGTCTCTCTACACACACACACATACACACACACACACACACACACACACACACACACACACACACACACACACACACACACACACACACACACACACACACACACACACACTTCATCATATCTACACCTATGTTAGACTGCATTTACACCAACTCGTACATTGCAGTATAACTATATTTTCTCCTCAGTAACATAGTTGCTGTGTTGCATTCCAAAGGGATCATGGCAGTGATGCAGGGCCTGTCTATTGAGACTTCTTCTCTGCCTTATTCTGTTATGCAAAACCACAGCTCTGCACATTCTTAACCCCAAAATTAGGAGGTATAGGGGATGGAACTGGGTCCACATATGGTGCTTCACACTCTAAAGATCTGCAGGGATAGATAAAGCAGTTCTATATACTACATCATGCAAGATTAATTCTGCATACAAATGAATGCATCCTTTAATAAATGGAGGCCATGGCTGTGTAACAGGCAGTCAGCCCATACACTACCACTACGTATACTATAAGGATACAGCATTAGGACAGTGTGCAAATGCAAGAAGTTTTAAAAGGCACCAGATACATTCAGTTAGGAAGACATTTTTCTGGAGAGGGAGAGAGATTAACTTTTTTCTTGTACTATGAGGAACTTGCTACAATCCCATTCTAGACCGGAGATCACTGGAGATGCTACCTTTTTAAGGGGAACAGGGTTTCTGAAAGGACACTTCTTACTTTGTGGAAGCAGGCAGCACACCCCTCACTCATGCTACCCATTACAGGTCATCAATGGGGGATATCACGTGCATGCACAGAGGAAATAGCTAATGCATAAGAAAATCATCTCCCATGTCCCTAGGTTTCCACAGGAGGATGGCAACAAAGTTCCTGCTGTTCAGCTCTCACTCATGAGAGGAGCTAATGGACTATAGGGATCTTGCCTCCCAGAGGAAGAAATAGTCCAATTAAGTGGGTGAGAAGGAGGCTTGATGGTCAGTGGGGACTGACAAGCAAAACAAAGGTGTCTATAGGATTTTAGTTGTTGCACAATGGTTCAATAATGACATAATAGAATGTTCAGAGTCCACAGTGTTATCCCACCGCATATAAATAGGTTGTTTTCAGGTTGGCTTTAATCAGCCAGTGAATTTTCAAGATTTTGGATATATATGAACATTGTGCGGGAGTGAAACAGTCCACATGGAAGGTAGTTGCTAACAGAGCATGCCTGACTTTTCCAGCACGTACCCTTATTTTAAACTTGCCATGAGTCCAAGGCTGTTATTCTGCTGAGTATTTTAGAACTGTGAGTGGTGTAGAAACTACCTATAAAGGCTTGTGTGGTTCCTTATCTGCATACATTACATAATGCACCATGCACGCCTTCTTTTGGAGTTGCTTATTTTTGTGAGCTTAGAGCAGTACTTTGCACTAAACATAAATTGTTTTTGAGTCTGGCACATATTTTATATGACTTTTAATACAAAAATATCATCATGCACCCCCAGAACCATTAGAATAAAAACTAACTATGCCAGATAGCTAAGAAAGGATACTAAAACTATAATGAAAGAAAGGGACAAGGCCTGGATTCAATATAAAAAAAAAACAAAACCACTACTTTGAGACAAAACTATCTAGAGCACCATAACAAAGCCAAAAAACAAACCAAACTAGACAAATCTAGCTACTATAAAAATATGCAAGAAAATATGGTCGCAACCCCCAAAAATTCTGGGCCACAATAAATGGTATACTACATCCAGGAAAGTCCACTACTCCAACCCCCTGTGCTACCAAATAACCATGAAAACATTCACACTCAATTTAACAAATTCTTTATCGAAAGAGTCCAGACCACTACCAATGCTCAAAATAGCATTAGCAGCCCCACACCAGTAACAGCTCCAACCCACCCCAATATACAAAACAATACCCCCAGTTTTCACCTTCACTCCGTGTCCACCAAGGCAATTTCTAAACTCCTTAGGAAACTTAAACCAACCAATCTAGCAGCTGATATGGTACCAGCAGACTTCCTTCAGATATCAGCTGAAGCTATAGATATCAGCTGAAGCTATTGCCATAAATAGATCTCTATTAGAATGCAAAGTTCCCACCTCATGGAAAACATCACATATTATTCCACTGCACAAAGGAGGTAACTCCTTTGAGCTCACCAACTATCGCCCAATAGCAATCGTATCACCTTTATCCAAAATATTAGAAAGAGTTGTTCATACTCAACTAATGCAGTACCTCCAAAATAACAAACTACACTCCATATCCCAGCATGGCTTTAGACCTTCCCGTAGCACCACCACAACATTACTACCATTCACCAATATAGTTAACCACCATAGAAAGAAAGGTCTATTTGTTTCTTCCATATTCTTAGACTTATCAAAAGCCTTTGACATGGTAAATCACAGTATGCTTCTTGAAACTCTATCTACCCTAAATATAAGTCCCCCCTCTATATCATGGTTCAACAGCTATTTATTTGGCCGTCAGCAAGCAGTCCTATGGCAGGCACAACTGTCCCCCCCTGTTACCAGTTACCATAGGAGTCCCTCAAGGATCCATCCTTGGCCCTTTGCTGTTCTTTTTAGTTACTAACCAGATCTCTTCATCCTTACCCACTGCCTCAGTAGTACAATATGCAGATGACACCACCCTTATATGTGCTGCCCCCACCCTAAGTGAACTACAAACCCTAACTCAAGATAACTTCACCCTAGCCAAAACTTGGTTCACTAACATTAAACTTCTTAATCCCCCAAAAAAACAAACTAATTATTTTCAGCCCAGGCAGATCTCCTCCCCTAAATAGTTATTTCATCATCTACTCTAAAGAAAACATTCAAATTAGTCCAACCACACACACTAAACTGCTAGGTGTAGAAATAGACAATAACCTGAGGTTCAACATCCACATAGCACAAACCATCAAGAGAGTTAATAAAAAACTTGGACTCCTCTACAGGAACAAACAGTTTATGACTAAACACACCAAAGCAACCATTGCAAGGACTCATCTTCTATCCACCCTCCTCTTTGCCTCTCCCATCTTGACTAATCTCTGCCAAACCGATATGAATAAAATGGAATCTTGCTACAAAAAGATTGCCAAGTTTGCTACTGAAGCCTCCTATAGGTCCTCCCACTGTCTATCCCTTAAGCAGCTCAAGCCTGGCTTGAGTTGCCTCATATACTTCTACTCAATCACACAAACTGTACTACTTTCCTAAGGAAACCCCAGCACTTCATCATCTAATTCAGCCCCAGATTCCCTCTAGAGCCTTAAGATCTAGTAACCAGAACCTCATAACTGTCACCCAACATAAAAATGATGCTGGTAAATCCCTCCTTGCCAGCACCATTGCTAAAACCTGGAACCAAGCCAAATAACTTCTACCTCCTCCTTTATTCATTTTTATCATGGTGGTGGTGCTGCGGTAGCGTTGTCGCCTCACAGTAAGATGCTGTCTAGTTCGATTCTCAGCTAGAGCGTCTTCTGCGTGGAGACATGCTTGAATGGGCATACCTTCATTGAAGGTTGTGCATCAGGGCTGGTAACTCGGCACATAAAAATCTACTACCAATCATTAGCGGACTGGAGTTCCGCTGTGGCGACCCCTAACCAGGAAAAGCCGAAAGATACAACAACAACAACAATGAAATATGATCTTAATTTCAAGCAAACGTGCATATATTTATGATACAAAACAGATGCGTAATTATAAAGATAAAGTAATTTCAAAAGTAACAATTCAATAAGAATGTTGCAGTATTTACAAATGAGGACCAGCCCTATAGTGTTAAGATGAAAATATCACGCAGAACTTTGACTGAGATATTTTTACTACATGATAATGTAAGTGTTAGCTATAAATAAATGGGCATTACAATAAATAGACTGTGATGTTATACAAATGCACTCATTTTCATGTGCAGGGCTTTCCAAATTGTTAAAAGAGTATAACTGTCACTGTGCTGAGCATGCAGCATTAAAGTCAGAATTTATGATCAGATTTTCAGACTATTATTACTTCTCTAAGATCATTACAACATGCATATTTCATTGTCTGCATATAATAATACAATCTGAGAAAGGTCACAGTCAAAATATGCACAAGGCAGAGAAGGGTGAATGAAATTGTTTAAGATGATATGCATATACTCAATTAGTGTAAAGAGGAACTTAGGAAGATACAGTTATATATTCTGATGGCTGATGAGTACAGCTTGGCACAGTCTGTTCATTTTCCTACTGTACAAGCAGCTAAATTAAATTATAACCTGCCTTCTTTCCATTGCCATGATGACTTTTATCTTTTCCAAGTATTTTTGAATAACACTGTTGTCCTATAGAAAAAAATAAATTCTCAAAAGGAGACACAGAACTTAATGTCACCACTCTATCTTAGAAAAAATTCTCAAATTTCTCACTCACTGAATGCCCCTTCTTACTTTTTTGACAGATGTTGTGATTCGTATAGTCATAGATTCATAGCTTGTTAATAGGCTAATGACCCAGGGGACCTTTCTAAGCCTAGCCAAGTTTTCCCAAAAGAATGATGATGCCTTGTATCCAAATAGGACACTGATGGACAGGCATTTATAAGCTACCTCTTTCCATAAGAGACGTGAGTGCCAGGCCACTAAATTTTCTATTCCCCATCCACTGATGTAGGTTGCACTTAAACTGGGTAATAGACAAACTCAGCTTCACATGGATGGGAAGCCTTTTCCATCAGAGGGGCAGTCTCCGGGACACACATCTGTCCTTCCAGCATGTTCTGTTTACGTCACAGACAAAATTCAAGTCCTTAGACCATGTATTTCTGGTACTATTTCAGTTATGAATGTGCAGGAAATTCATAAGTCTGGGGTTTGCAGATGCCTTGTAAGCCAGGCATTGATCACCCTCTCAACAATCTATAGCAGAATGACTAGAGGGACAGGACTTTAAGGCCCTTTGCATGAGGCAGGTTTGTAATGCCTTGTATTCCTTTTGTAAGGAGCTCCGAAGTCATTCTAGCTGTTGCATACGCCTGGTCAGGTACATACTGAAGGGAGCATTGTACTCTATAATTGGTCTGATAACGGTGGACTACAGTGGGATAATGACCCCTTTAGACCTAAATGCCATGCCCTTACTTATAAATCTGCACAACATAAAAGGATTAACTCACCACTGTGGCTGATAATTGAAGGTAAGGCTGTGGTCTACGTGTATTATCAACATAATAATTACCTGAGATGGTTGACTTCTCAAAGGGTACAATTATGCATTTCTTAGCAACGAGTTTAAGACCATGGATTTGGCATCATTTGTTAGTCAGAGATAGGCCTTCTTGAAGAATGCTAATGTCTTCAGGGGTGATCTTGCTTCTTTCTGCATTGTATATGTGTGTGAATATATATATATATATATATATATATATATATATATATATATGTGTGTGTGTGTGTGTGTGTGTGTGTGTGTGTGTGTATATATATATATATATATATATATATATATATATATATATATATATATATATGGTTTCACTTCATATACCTGAAATGCTGAAATCCTGAATTTCAGCATTTCAAGTGCATGAAGTCGAAACCATCACAACACCGAAACCCCAGAAAGCCGAAATCACAAACCCAAACACACATACACTACACCACACACAAACCACAACACCTACACCACAAAAAACAAAAACATAACGAAACACCACACATACACATACCTACACTAAACAGAAGCAGGGGGGCAAGCACCCCTACACACCACACATCCCCCTACTTATATATACTAACTCCAAGATCGTACAAACACAGAAAAAAAACCTCAAACACACATATTCTACAGTCCCTCACGCGCATGCACAAACACAGACACACACACACACACACACACACACACACACACACACACACACACACACACACACACACATACACATACATTAGAAAAACGCTCTCGTACACTCACTCACCTGAAAGTCCGAACACAAACATCCCAAACAAACACTTCCCATAACATAGTATCACTGCATAAGCCTGGAGTCGACATACTCGCGTTCGCAATTATGCACTTTTGCTATTCTGAAGTTTAGCTTCATGCGCTCGAAATGCTGAAATTTGGGATTTCAGCCTTTTGAGTATATGAAGTGAAACTATATATATATATATATATATATATATATATATATATATATATATATATACATACATACATACATACATACATACACACACACCAAGCTTCGTGAATTACATTTCATATGACTTCTGGCACTATTATAAACTGGAGTGTATCACCAAATAAAGAATGCTATACACTGACCTAAGTTACAACTTTTATTAACAAAACTATTAATGTGGCATGTCAATTCACCAAAAGCCAATTTTTAAACTATCAAATGGCTAGTCTTGATGTACACTTAGTCAGTGGTCTCCTCCCTAGAGGACACTGCGCACCAAAGTTCATGTCTAAAGTGGCTGATCAAAGGACTCTTCCTTTGAGAGGCTTCCTTTAGAGTTTGTGTTTCTGCCCATAACTCTGTTCATTTTTTGGATTCATTCTGTTGAATGACTTCTCACGTTGCACTGGGAGGGCAGGGTTTGAACACAGAGCATGTTTTCAAGAGGAACTCCACACAGGCAATGACCAAGAGTCAGGATCAAACCCTGGGCCCTCTCTTTGTGAAGCACATATCTTAAACATTATGCCATAATGTCTTATACTATATCAGCATACAAGACCCAAAGGGATTTTCACACCCACATACAGTACAGAAGTATCAAATTGCTGCCAAGCTGAATAAAAGTACTGGATAGGACCACTACTGAATGAATACACAAAGCAGAAGAAAATAAGATGGGGAAATGGACAGTTCTGAACCAGATCAGGATGCAGTTCAACCATCCTGATGTTTGCAGTGAGGCAGACAGTGAAAAATAGCTGAAGATGAGGAGAGTCCAACAGCACATTTCTCAATATAGATAAAACATAATGACAAAGCCCCAAGAAAGCTGCTTTGGACAGTCCTGCAATAAGTTCAAAGTTCCAGAAGCATTAATAGAATCTTTACAGGCTGTGTACAAGGACCCAATGATACAAATATAAACAGTGTTCAGAATCACAGAGGGGGTCCCAGTGGGAATGGGAGTTGGTGTGGGTGTGCATCAGGGTTCGGCTCTGAACTAACTCCTATTCAAATTGGTGATAGCCACGATCAGCAAACAGGTCAAAGGGAACAGATCAACAAAGTTGTTGCATGCAGATGATATGGCAATACTAGTAGATGCTGACCAGGAACTTCAGTAAATGATAGAGGACTAGAATGCAAAACTAAAGGCACATGAAACAAACCTGAGTACAGACAAGACAGTGATCATAGTGATCTTAGCAATAAATGAAGTATATCATAATAAGCTGAAAATTGAGAGAGAAGGGAAAATAGTGGAACAGGTTAACAACTTCAGATATCTGGGTGATGTGACTGATAAAAGAAATCCAAATGAAGAGATCAAAGCTAAAATCAGGGGTGCTCCATTCAACTAGTATAACATGTCAGGGGGTAGTATGTAACAGAGGGATGTCAAAGTCTAAAAACTAAGGTGCACAAAACAGTGTTGCAACCAGTGCATCTGTATGGCACAGAAACCTAAGTAGTGAATTCAGAGCAGATGAAGAATCTTGAGGCAATCGAAATGAACTGCCTGAGAAGAGTAGTAGGATGCATACTTTGGGCAGACAAAGAAAGGAGAACACTGGAGCGGAATCCAAAGTAGCCCTAGCCATAAAGAAGAACAGATGAAAGTGGCTCAGTCGCATGTGCAGGAAAGCAAAACATGATTTTGTGAAGCACATTTGGGAGAGGTGCGAAGAAGGCAAAAGGAGACAAGGACAGCTAGCCAAAGAGATGGATGGATGGATGGATGGATGGATGGATGGATGGATGGATGGATGGATGGATTACATGAAAAATGACTTGTGGTACTGAGGCATGACTGCCCAAGAAGTTAGGAGAGATGTGACAACAGCTAACACACTTGATCCATGTAAAAATGTGAATAAAGGAGAGAAACTGATGATGATGATGATAGTTTGTGGCATTTCAAAGAAAACTGGCTTGATTCTTAAGCTTTAAAATAATTGCATAAGAGCATGCAGACTGGCATGACACAGCATAAAGCAATGAAATGATCAAATAAAAAAGGTGAGATTCATAATTGTTTGGAAAATATCTTTTTCTTTTAAGATTTCAGATGCATAGAGTAAAACAAAACAGTGTAAGAAACTTCTCTGTGTGAAAGTTTTTCAATTCCTGTATGTCTAGTTAATCACTATATATTAAAAAGCAGAGGCGTACACAGGCTTGAAGAAGTCTAGAGGGACAAAAGAAATCTTTGTTAACAATAATTTATGGAAATAGATTATGCTTTTGACAATATAGTTTTTCTGGATGCCTACATATATATTTTTTTAAGTGACAAATGGTCTAATGTTTAAATATTTCCAAAAACGTATTATAATATCCTTTATAAATTCACAGATTTTGTTTAATAATAATCTCTTCAATAAGAAGTACCACATCATTATTAATGTTATTAATTTTATCTGAAGTGCATAAGGTTTAACTTATTAGGACAGTTAGTAAGTAGGGCAGTACCAGCTCGAATATCACAAAGATAAGGATGGGGGAAGGGCTTTCAATTTGTTAACATGTATACCAATACACTTTGTTTAACAACAAAATAAACCACTCCCATGCTTGATAACATGTATTTAGTCAGAAAGTTTGGGATGAAAGTATCATTCTGTTTATTTTTTATTTTGTTTGGATTGCTTGTCTGTGTGCTTAATAAAAGATTTTCAACTGGAAACAGACTGTCTACCCTGCTTAGATTACTTCTGAATACCTACTAGAGTTAACACTTATGCATATTTTTTTAACATTTCAAAATAAGTTTTTATTTTTTCATTTAGGACATTTTTAAGCTTGCTACTTCTACTGCCATTTTCAGATTTTTTTCAGACTTTTAATATACAGTGATTAATTAGACATACAGGAACTGAAAAATGTCCACACAGAAAAGTTTCAAACATTGTTTTGTTTTGGACCCACTATACTTGTATAGCGAGTTGTCTAAGACTTGAGAGATACCAAGGAGATTACTTGTTTCAGATGCATAGAATACATGCAATAAAACATTATAATATAGCAAAGTACAAGAAGGAATTCAAGATGCAAACTTTATCTTGCTGAAACATTACAGCACATAATTTGATGTACTGGATGTGATCAATGCCCAACTTGCTGAACCCTGGTATATCGACTACACTATCTCACTGTCCAATCTGACTGATGGTAAATAGTATGAAAGTACATTTTCAAATTTTAATTGTGGGGATGCCCACTTATAATCTCTGATGTGGTTGTTCTACTCTCATAACCCTGATTTTTTTATACTTATTACACTACCAATCATTAGCGGACCGGAGTTCCGCTGTGGCGACCCCTAACCGGGAAAAAGCCGAAAGACACAAACAAACAAACAAATAACCCCTGAAAACTGCACAAACTTAGAAGAAACAGAAATATATTGTTTCATTTTCTCCCACATTGGTGTAACCTCAAATGTAGTATATGCAGAGACTGGGGGAGAGGGAGCAGCCACAATGACATTGCACTCCCTGCAAAATCATGTGGACTGAACTTTCACATAGTTTTAACCACCATGATTGCCTACCGAGCTTTAGTATGGCAGAAAGAATTGATCAAAATATATACAAGACAACTAGTACAAATGGAGCTATGCTTCAGTGTGTGTAACACACCCTCTTCTGTGCTCATGAGTATACTTCCCTGGCTCAAAAATAATGTGCTTCTCAACACAGGCGCGAGTGCACACACACACACACACACACACACACACAGACACACACACACACACACACACATACACGATATATATATATATATATATATATATATATATATATATATATATATATATATATATATAAAATTGTACAAAGTATATATTACATATATGTATATGTGTGCATAAGTATATATATATATATATATATATATATATATATATACACACACATACACACATATATATGTTTGCTATCATATATTCGACTGTCAAAATAAATTCCTACCTTAAATATCATCTAAGAAGTTTGACTCAGAATGTCGCAAACACACTTCCTGTTGTGAATTCGACCTTTCTCGATATCCGAAGACTGCAGTCCGACATTGCACATCACGTGACATGACAATTTTTGCAATTTTGTGTACATGCAGTGCATGCAGCATTCTGATGATACTCAAAAAAAATGTTATACAATTCAGCCAAACTGAGCCATAACAATGCTTCCAGAGATCTGTAACAATTACACACCCCCTTTTCACTCTTGCGGTTGCATCTCACACAAGGAACGTTCCTTCACTCTCAGTTGTCCCAGAAGTACTAGCCTTATATTTTCATTCTTTCCATGGAAGTTTACAGACATGAGTCTGATTTGTTCCTCTAATAATATTTACTTGCTGTCTATGGGACAGCACTCACTTAGTACTTTACTGGCTCTTAAAAACACTTTGTGCTTCTTTTTGTATTTTTTTTTATTTTACTTTGTAACTAGTAGTCCAAGGAGTTGAT